>NW_018408041.1:0-719 GCF_002113885.1 Mizuhopecten yessoensis
CTACTGTACCCCACCCTTCTTCTCTCTGTACAACTATACAACTGTGACCAACCCTTCCTATCTCTAACCAACTATACTACTGTACCCAACCATTTTTCTCTCTGTACAACTATACTACTGTACCCCACCCTTGTCTCTGTACAACTATACTACTGTATTCAACCCTTCATCTCTCTAACCAACTATAGTACTGTACCCCACCCTTCTTCTCTCTGTACCACTATACTACTGTACCCCACCCTTCTTCTCTCTGTACAACTATACTACTGTACCCCACCCTTGTCTCTGTACAACTATACTACTGTATTCAACCCTTCATCTCTCTAACCAACTATAGTACTGTACCCCACCCTTCTTCTCTCTGTACAACTATACTACTGTACCCCCCCCTTCTTCTCTCTATACAACTATACTACTGTACCCCACCCTTCCTCTCTCTGCACAACTATAGTACTGTACTCAACCCTTCCTCTCTCTGTACAACTATAGTACTGTACCCCACCTTTCTTCTCTCTGTACAACTATAGGACTGTACCCAACCCTTCTTCTCTCTGTACAACTATACTACTGTCCCCTCCCCCCTTCTTCACTCTGTCGACTATACTACTGTACCCCCCCCTTCTTCTCTCTGTACAACTATACTACTGTACCCTCCCCCCTTCTTCACTCTGTCGACTATACTACTGTACCCCACCCTTCTTCTCTCTATACAACTATAC
>NW_018408041.1:2460-6256 GCF_002113885.1 Mizuhopecten yessoensis
TCTTTCTTCTCTCTAACCAACTGTACTACTGTACCCCACCCTTCTTCTCTCTGTACAACTATACAACTGTACCCAACCCTTTCTCTCTGTGTACAACTATACTACTGTACCCAACCCTTCCTCTCCTTATACAACTATACTACTGTACACAACCCTTCCTCTCTCTAACCAACTATACTACCTATAGTACTGTACTCAACCCTTCATCTCTCTGTACAACTATACAACTGTACCCCACCCTTCTTCTCTCTGTACAACTATACTACTGTACCCAACCCTTCTTCTCTCTGTACAACTATACTGCTGTTTCCAACCCTTCTATTTCTGTACAACTATACTACTGTACCCAACCCTTTCTCTCTGTGTACAACTATACTCCTGTACCCAACCCTTCCTCTCTCTAACCAACAATACTACTCTACCCACCCCTTCTTTTCTCTGTACAACTATACTACTGTACCCTAACCCTAACCTCTCTATATACAACTATACTACTGTACACAACCCTTCTCCTTCTTCTCTCTGTACAACTATACTGCTGTTTCCAACCCTTCTATTTCTGTACAACTATGCTACTGTACCCAACCCTTTCTCTCTGTGTACAACTATACTCCTGTACCCAACCCTTCCTCTCTCTAACCAACAATACTACTCTACCCACCCCTTCTTCTCTCTGTACAACTATACTGCTGTTTCCAACCATTCTATTTCTGTACAACTATACTACTGTACGCAACCCTTTCTCTCTGTGTACAACTATACTCCTGTACCCAACCCTTCCTCTCTCTAACCAACTATACAACTGTACTCAACCCTTATTCTCTCAGTACAACTATACTACTGTACCCCACCCTTCCTCTCTCTGTACAACTATACTGCTGTACTCAACCCTTCTTCTCTCTGTACAACTATACCACTGTACTCAACCCGTCCTCTCTCTAACCAACTATACAACTGTACTCAACCCTTCTTCTCTCTGTACAACTATACCACTGTACTCATCCCTTCCTCTCTTTAACCAACTATACTACTGTACCCCCCCCTTCCTCTCTCTGTACAACTATACTCCAGTACCCAACTCTTCCTCTCTCTGTACAACTATACTAATCTACCCAACCCTTCTTCTCTCTGTACAACGATACTACTGTACCCCACCCTTCTTCTCTCTGTACAACTATACAACTGTACCCAACCCTTCCTATCTCTCTGTACAACTATACTACTGTACCCTAACCCTAACCTCTCTATATACAACTATACTACTGTACACAACCCTTCCTCTCTCTAACCAAGTATACTACTGTACCCAACTCTTCCTCTCTCTCTGTACAACTATACTAATGAACCCAACACTTACTCTCTCTGTACAACTATACTACTGTACCCTACTGTACCCAACCCTTCCTCTCTCTCTGTACAACTATACTAATGAACCCAACACTTACTCTCTCTGTACAACTATACTACTGTACCCCACCCTTCCTCTCTCTGTACAACTATACTACAGTACCCAACTCTTCCTCTCTCTGTACAACTATACTAATGTACCCAACCCTTTCTCTCTCTGTACAACTATACTACTGTCCCCAACACTTCCTCTCTCTGTACAACTATACTACAGTACCCAACTCTTCCTCTCTCTGTACAACTATACTAATGTACCCAACCCTTCTTCTCTCGGTACAACTATACTACTGTACCCCAACCTTCTTCTCTCTAACCAACTGTACTACTGTACCCTACCCTTGCTCTCTCTGTACAACTATACAGCTGTACCCAACCCTTCCTCTCTCTCTGTACAACTATACTACTGTCCCCAACCCTTCTTCTCTCTGTACAACTATACTACTGTCCCCAACCCTTCTTCTCTCTGTACAACTATACCACTGTACTCAACCCGTCCTCTCTCTAACCAACTATACAACTGTACTCAACCCTTATTCTCTCAGTACAACTATACTACTGTACCCCACCCTTCTTCTCTCTGTACAACTATACTGCTGTTTCCAACCCTTCTATTTCTGTACAACTATGCTACTGTACCCAACCCTTTCTCTCTGTGTACAACTATACTCCTGTACCCAACCCTTCCTCTCTCTAACCAACTATACTCAACCCTTCTTCTCTCTGTACAACTATACAACTGTACCCAACCCTTCCTATCTCTCTGTACAACTATACTACTGTACTTAACCCTTCCTCTCTCTGTACAACTATACTACTGTACACAACCCTTCCTCTCTCTAACCAAGTATACTACTGTACCCAACTCTTCCTCTCTCTCTGTACAACTATACTACTGTACTGCTGTTTCCAACCCTTCTATTTCTGTACAACTATGCTACTGTACCCAACCCTTTCTCTCTGTGTACAACTATACTACTGTTTCCAACCCTTCTTCTCTCTGTACAACTATACAACTGTACCCAACCCTTCCTCGCTATGTACAACTATACTACTGTACTCAACCATACAACTGTACTCAACCCTTCTTCTCTCGGTACAACTATACTACTGTACCCCACCCTTCCTCTCTCTGTACAACTATACTACTGTACACAACCCTTCCTCTCTCTAACCAAGTATACTACTGTACCCAACTCTTCCTCTCTCTCTGTACAACTATACTACTGTACCCAACCCTTCCTCTCTCTAACCAACTATACAACTGTACTCAACCCTTCTTCTCTCAGTACAACTATACTACTGTACCCCAACCTTCTTCTCTCTAACCAACTGTACTACTGTACCCTACCCTTGCTCTCTCTGTCAAACTATACAACTGTACCCAACCCTTCATCTCTCTCTGTACAACTATAGTACTGTACTCAACCCTTCTTCTCTCGGTACAACTATACTACTGTACTCAACTCTTCCTCTCTCTAACCAACTATACTACTGTACCCAACCCATCCTCTCTCTGTACAACTATACAGCTGTACCCAACCCTTCCTCTCTCTAACCAACTATACTACTGTACCCAACCCTTCCTCTCTCTAACCAACTATACAACTGTACTCAACCCTTCTTCTCTCTGTACAACTATACCACTGTACTCAACCCTTCCTCTCTTTAACCAACTATACTACTGTACCCCACCCTTCCTTTCTCTGTACAACTATACTACTGTACCCAACCCTTCCTCTCTTTAACCAACTATACTACTGTACCCAACCCATCCTCTCTCTGTACAACTATAGTACTGTACTCAACCCTTCTTCTCTCTGTACAACTATACTACTGTATCCCACCCTTCTTCTCTCTGTACAACTATACTACTGTTTCCAACCCTTCTTCTCTCTGTACAACTATACTACTGTACCCAACCCTTTCTCTTTGTGTACAAATATACTACTGTACCCAACCCTTCCTCTCTCTAACCAACAATACTACTCTACCCAACCCTTCTTCTCTCTGTACAACTATACTACTGTACCCAACCCTTTCTCTCTCTGTACAACTATACTACTGTACCCAACCCTTCCTCTCTCTATACAACTATACTACTGTACACAACCCTTCCTCTCTCTAACCAACTATACTACTGTACCCAACCCTTCCTTTCCTTATACAACTATACTACTGTACACAACCCTTCCTCTCTCTAGCCAACTATACTACTGTACCCAACCCTTCCTCTCTCTCTGTACAACTATACTACTGTACTCAACCCTTCTTCTCTCTGTACAACTATACTACTGTACACAACCCTTCTTCTCTCTGTACAACTATACTACTGTTTCCAACCCTTCTACTCTCTGTACAACTATACTACTGTACCCAACCCTTTCTCTCT
>NW_018408041.1:10972-16063 GCF_002113885.1 Mizuhopecten yessoensis
GCAACTATACTACTGTACGCTCGCCCTTCTTCTCTCTGTACAACTATACAACTGTACTCAACCCTTGCTCTCTCTGTACAACTATACTACTGTACCCTACCCTTGCTCTCTCTGTACAACTATACAACTGTACTCAACCCTTCCTCTCTCTCTGTACAAGTATAGTACTGTTCCCCACCCTTCTTCTCTCTGTACAACTATACAACCGTACCCAACCCTTCCTCTCTCTAACCAACTATACTACTGTACCCAACCCTTCCTCTCTCTAACCAACTATAAAACTGTGGTCAACCCTTCTTCTCTCTGTACAACTATAGTACTGTACCCCATCCTTCTTCTCTCTGTACAACTATAGTACCGTACCCAACCCTTCTTCTCTCTGTATAACTATACTCCTGTACCCAACCCTTCCTCTCTCTAACCAACTATACTACTGTACCCAACCCTTCCTCTCTCTGTACAACTACACTACTGTACCCCACCCTTCTTTTCTCTATACAACTATACTACTGTACCCCACCCTTCTTTTCTCTATACAACTATACTACTGTACCCCACCCTTCTTCTCTCTGTACAACTATACTACTGTACCCAACCCTTCTTCTCTCTGTACAACTATACTACTGTACGCTCCGCCCTTCTTCTCTCTGTACAACTATACTACTGTACCAAACCCTTCTTCTCTCTGTACAACTATACTACTGTACGCTCCGCCCTTCTTCTCTCTGTACAACTATACTACTGGACCAAACCCTTCTTCTCTCTGTACAACTATACTACTGTACCCCACCCTTCTTCTCTCTGTACAACTATAGTACTGTACCCAACCCTTCTTCTCCCTGTACAATTATGCTACTGTACCCCACCCTTCCTCTTTCTGTACAACTATACTACTGTACCCCACTCTTTCTCTTTCTGTACAACTATACTACTGTACCCCACCCTTCCTCTTTCTGTACAACCATACTACTGTACCCCACCCTTTCTCTTTCTGTACAACTATACTACTGTTCCCCACTCTTTCTCTTTCTGTACAACTATACTCCTGTACCCCACTCTTTCTCTTTCTGTACAACTATACTACTGTACCCCACCCTTCCTCTTTCTGTACAACTATACTACTGTACTCCACCCTTCCCGTCTCTTTCTTTGTTTACTGGTACTACTGTACTCCATTCTTTTCTCTTTCTTTGTTTATTTGAGCTACTGTTATCACCCTTCCTCTCTCTTTCTTTGTTTACGGGTACTACTGCACTCCACCATTCCTGTCTCTTTCTTTGCTTACTGGTGCTACTGTATTCCACCCTTCCTGTCTCTTTCTTTGTTTACGAGTTCTACTGCACTCCACCCTTCCTGTCTCTTTCTTTGTTTACTGGTGCTACTGTACTCCACCCTTCCTGGCTCTTTCTTTGTTTACGAGTTCTACTGCACTCCACCCTTCCTGTCTCTTTCTTTGTTTACGGGTACTACTGCACTCCACCCTTCCTGTCTCTTTCTTTGTATACTGGTACTACTGTACTCCACTCCTCCTGTCTCTTTCTTTGTTTTCTTGTACTACTTAACTCCATTGTTTTTCTCTTTCTTTCTTTATTGGTACTACTCTACTCCATCATTCCTGTCTCTTTCTTTCTTTACTGGTACTACTGCACTCCACCATTCCTCTCTCTTTCTTTGTTTACTGGTAACTACTGTACTCCACCATTCCTGTCTCTTTCTTTGTTTACGGGTATTACTGCACTCCACCCTTCCTCTCTCTTTCTTTGTTTACTGGTACTACTGCACTCCACCCTTCCTCTCTCTTTCTTTGTTTACTGGTACTACTGCACTCCATCATTCCTGTCTCTTTCTTTGTCTACTGGTACTACTGTACTCCACCATTCCTGTCTCTTTCTTTCTTTACTGGTACTACTGCACTCCACCAATACTACTGTACCCCACCCTTCTTCTCTCTGTACAACTACACTACTGTACCCTCCCCCCTTCTTCTCTCTGTACAACTATAGTACTGTACCCCACCCTTCTTCTCTCTGTACAACTACACTACTGTACCCTCCCCCCTTCTTCTCTCTGTACAACTACACTACTGTACCCTCCCCCCCTTCTTCTCTCTGTACAACTACACTACTGTACCCTCCCCCCTTCTTCTCTCTGTACAACTATACAACTGTACCCCACCCTTCTTCTCTCTATACAACTATACTACTGTACCCAACCCTTCTTCTCTCTGTACAACTACACTACTGTACCCTCCCCCCTTCTTCTCTCTGTACAACTACACTACTGTACCCTCCCCCCCTTCTTCTCTCTGTACAACTACACTACTGTACCCTCCCCCCTTCTTCTCTCTGTACAACTACACTACTGTACCCTCCCCCCCTTCTTCTCTCTGTACAACTACACTACTGTACCCTCCCCCCTTCTTCTCTCTGTACAACTACACTACTGTACCCTCCCCCCCTTCTTCTCTCTGTACAACTATACAACTGTACCCCACCCTTCTTCTCTCTGTACAACTACACTACTGTACCCTCCCCCCTTCTTCTCTCTGTACAACTACACTACTGTACCCTCCCCCCCTTCTTCTCTCTGTACAACTATAGTACTGTACCCCACCCTTCTTCTCTCTATACAACTATACTACTGTACCCCACCCTTCCTCTCTCTTTACAACTATACTACTGTACCCCACCCTTCTTCTCTCTATACAACTATACTACTGTACCCCACCCTTCCTCTCTCTTTCTTTGTTTACTGGTACTACTGCACTCCACCATTCCTGTATCTCTGTCCGATGTCACTACTGAACTCCACCTCTTCCATTTGACTTCGTTATCCAGTTCTATACAGTTTAAACAAGATCGACAGCAGGTCAAAACTCGATCACAGTCCAAGCGAGATAACTTATACCACACCAGTTAAAGCGAGATAACTCATACAGTACCACACAACCACCACACCAAAGTTAAAGCGAGATAACTCTTTCATCGTCAGCCCCAAACAGATCACTAACACTGACCGGTTTTGTATTGGAGCAGTTTATTTTTGATGGTATTACATTTTACAATGAAGCTACAATATAATAAAGTCACAATCAAAGCATATTACTGAATAGCAGAAGTCATGTGAGTTCTATTATTGCATATAAAACTTAAATAATTAAGAAAACAACATATAACGAAAATAGCATATACACAACCTCAACATCGTTGTAATTGATCCACTAGCGTAAAGGTAACCTGCGATATAACATTAAAATATAACAGACTGATTTATTATATTTGTGAACTTCCACGCCTGAATGTTTTGTACAAAATTCAACGGGTCGTATCGAAACCGAGATTTTTCTAGATTTAAGATTAAAGTATCCAAAATGGACCACCAAACCATCATTTTATTCATTTGTTACGTGCAATATATTTATAGAAATCTCTGAAGTCACAAAATAGCGTTTGCTTTTTTTTGTAAATGTCAGTACCCAAAACGGATGACGGAGTTCTGATGCTATTTGAGTTTCAAAAGTTGTTGCATAGTTTTGCGTTCTAATGCTACATCATTGTCAAACATGAAACTGTTGACACATTCAAAGATTTTAAAGTATTTTCTTTTTGTGTGAAAAGTGATCTATTTCGTGTACCGATTCGATTTGGGTTCACCCTCCTTATTCTCTAGTTCATGCAATACCGTGTCACATAATAACAAAAAAAACGTCTAGTAGATGCAAAAAGGATCTTCTAAACAGGTCAAAAATCAATGTTCGAACACCGGAATGAACCTAAATTATAGTGGGTCGTCGTAAGTGCACTCGCCGTTCTTCAAGACGACCGGGATTCGATTCCTCTGCCCGATCATGTGGGTTAACATAAGAACGCCCTAGTGGATATCACAAACAATTTTGATTGATATAATTTTTATGTTGATATATCTGTTTTCATAATCGTGGTATTTTTTGTTTTCATAATCGTGGTAAAATTAAAATAACTTATTTTTGTTATATCTTACACCCATGGTAAGCCGCCTCTTCGTAGAAAAGACGAGCAAACCCTGCGCCGCAGATCTGGCGACTATCATCGTAAGATTTTACCACGAGTTCTTAGTAAGTTCGATCTTCTTTCTTCTTTTCTCTCTCTTATCTGTTGGATTGTGTCATGCCAAAAGTAAAAACATGGTAACTTTTCATCAAACGTTATACTGCTGTTTTCACATCGTCCTTTCGAAGTGACGTTTCGTTTGACATATTTTTCTAGAAGAGTCATGGGTGAAATATCGAATATATGGCTATTCCTTATTTATTGGGAACCATCATTTTCTTTTGTTCAACTAGCTTTATACTCAAAAGAAATATGCAAAACTAGTAAACATGAAATTTGAAAAGATATGTACTTTATGAGAAAGAGCGATAACAAAAAAAATAAATGTCGAATTCCAGGATAATCACCAAATGGTAGGTCAAGCAGCCATCTTGTTCTCGTTATCAGTTCCAAAAACGGTCTAAGAAAATCCAGCTTGAGAAGTTTGAGAATGCTCTCTAAAGAATATTCTGAGAACTACTGATAGCAAACAATATCGAGCCTGCAACCTTAGATTTCAGTTCTGTTTTAAATAATTGGATTTGTTCATTAGCACGATTTTTTGTCAAAATTCGCGAAGTATTAGAACTGAAGAACTTTAAAACTGGTTTGCCCCATTTCTCCAACTTGGCACCGCCCTTTTGTACATAGTTTATATAGCAATCAGTTCCTTTTGCCCAGGATATGTTACGTGTCAATTAAGGTCAGGTCACTCCATGTAGATTAGGGCCAGGTAAGCAAAAAACATGGGAATATCGACACATTATGTATTTTCTAATGTATCCTGACGTGATATATCAACATACCAAAGGAATTGTAGCGTTGGAACTGAACATGTGGCGGTGGAACTGAACATGTGGCGGTACATACTATTGGGGGAACATACAATGTAGTAACAGGGAACCTGGACATGTGGGGGTATATAGTAACAGTGAACCTGGACATGTGGGGGTATATAGTAACAGTGAACCTGGACATGTGGGGTTATATAGTAACAGTGAACCTGGACATGTGGGGGTATATA
>NW_018408041.1:22792-24831 GCF_002113885.1 Mizuhopecten yessoensis
TATAGTAACAGGGAACCTGGACATGTGGGGGTATATAGTAACAGGGAACCTGGACATGTGGGGGTATATAGTAACAGGGAACCTGGACATGTGGGGGTATATAGTAACAGGGAACCTGGACATGTGGGGGTATATAGTAACAGGGAACCTGGACATGTGGGGGTATATAGTAACAGGGAACCTGGACATGTGGGGGTATATAGTAACAGGGAACCTGGACATGTGGGGGTATATAGTAACAGGGAACCTGGACATGTGGGGTACGTAATAATATGGAACCTGGACATGTGGGGGTATATATTTACAGGGAACCTGGACATGTGGGGGTGTATAGTAACAGGGAACCTGCACACGTGGGGTACGTAATAATATGGAACCTGGACATGTGCGGTCTTCATTACTATATCACGAATGTGACATAGATTGTTTGAGTGACCATGACTGATTATAGAAAAGGGCAGCAACAGGTTATTACACTAATAAGATAGCATTCCACACAATGTTTTAAATCTATTCATGACATACTAGCCATAAATTCTTACATATAATAACAATGTCAACAGTCAATTTTTCCAGAAACCAAGAATGTACTAAACGATGAAGTTACAGGAGCTTACAAGAAAATACTGTTACCACATTTGCACCAGTGAATGAGCATGTGGTTATATTCAACTTCTGTATACTTTATAATAACTTCTCATCTTTATTACATGACTTAACCACTGAAGCTGCGTTCAATATTGATAAACTGATTTGGTATATCCATTCTCCGACACTTTATAACCGATCATGTCCATTCAGACAGGTACAGATTTGGTCACACACTATCTTCCTTAAAGGCAGGTCGATCCTTACAATAATGTGACAGAAATATATCCTTGGATTAAACACAAACTACAGATTAACTTTATTGCCCTAGGAATCATGTCTCTATCATGCTAGGCCGAACTTTGATGTGTCTTCATGAAAATAGTTACAATGTGTGAAAAGTATAATAAGCAGCAAAAAGATTGAATTAGACAATCGGATTAAACAAATATGTGCAGCATATAAATTGTATTATTCAACCTAATTGACACTGTAAGCATTTTAATATACAGTTACAATAACATAAAATATAAACGTAAAATTGGCTAACTTTGACATATTGTTATTATTCAAGGAAAAGTCTAAAACATTTTCCTTCAGTGTTAATAATAAAATCTTTATTACACTAAATACATGTTAATAATAAAACCTTTATTACACTTAATACATGTTAATAATAAAACCTTTATTACACTAAATACATGTTTATAATAAAACCTTTATTACACTAAATACATGTTTATAATAAAACCTTTATTACACTAAATACATGTTTATAATAAAACCTTTATTACACTAAATACATGTTTATAATAAAACCTTTATTACACTAAATACATGTTTATAATAAAACCTTTATTACACTAAATACATGTTTATAATAAAACCTTTATTACACTAAATACATGTTTATAATAAAACCTTTATTACACTAAATACATGTTTATAATAAAACCTTTATTACACTAAATACATGTTTATAATAAAACCTTTATTACACTAAATACATGTTTATAATAAAACCTTTATTACACTAAATACATGGCACAAAGTAAAAATACATGGGAGTAAGATCAACCACAGTTCCTTGGAACTCAGTATTAGTCTTATACAATCAGTCTTCATACGCTCAACCAGGACTTGGTGATTTCACAATAAAATTTACTTTATAAATTAAACACTTTGAACTGATATAAGCTGTTGAACTACCCTTCACAACCTCAACAAACATATACCCTATCTCTAACACAGAAACTCCGAGGCAAACAATCAGGACTGTTATCACCACGAAACACAAACCACTAAATACAACATTAACAGTATCTCTCATTAAACAGATTTGTGGTAATATCTCTGTGTGGTGGAATATCTTTACCGGTAAACAGATTTGTGGTAATATCTCTGTGTGGTGGAATATCTTTACCGGTAAACAGATTTGTGGTAATATCTCT
>NW_018408041.1:25996-36639 GCF_002113885.1 Mizuhopecten yessoensis
TCACTGGTACTCAGGAATCACTGATCTAAATGTCATGTTAGTTCCCCCGATCACTGATCTAAATGTCATGTTAGTTCCCCCGATCACTGATCTAAATGTCATGTTAGTTCACCCGTTCACTGGTACTCAGGAATCACTGATCTAAATGTCATGTTAGTTCCCCCGATCACTGGTACTCAGGAACCACTGATCTAAATGTCATGTTAGTTCCCCCGACCTAATATGAAGGTCCACAATTGCACTTGGGAAGCTGTGAAAAGGCTAAGTAATGTACATATTCTATAAAACCCCTTCCATTCTGCTGCCAATTTCTTTTATAATACAGCAACAGAATGTTAACAGATCTTTTTTTATCAGGAAATAACAACCGTGTCACAAAAGAGAGAGCATAAAAAGCATAAAACAAGACTACAATAGTACATCAAACACTGAACATCACAAGTGTTGATACACACAATCAAATACACATCATTTCTGTTACATTAGTGGCGCCAAATGTTTGTAATTCAGGAAGAGCAGGAGGTACATGTACTATTATCACACACAGAAATCATGATTACTGTGTGTGAGTGAGCTGTGTCTACTATCGTAAACACCTGCTACATGATCATAACCTACCATGTATCCCAGCCTCCGAAACGTAACAGATGTAATATTGATATCAATATATACAGCTATACTGATCTCAGTAATACACAGGAGATTCTTAGTCTGAAGTATTCCCACGATATACACATCTATATTACAGTATAAGTTGAACACATTAGCTTTAATTTAAGTATGACTTATAACTATTATACTTCTCACCCATAGTACTTTTACAGACTGGCAAGATATTTTTAGTAAAATGAAATCATGGTAATATAGCACCTAGTCGATCATTTCTACATGTCTAAATAATGTACATTGACCTTGTTGATAAAAAACATGCCTACATAAGACAATGGTGAGCTGAGTTACTGGTACAAGTATACAGAAAGACAGCCGAACTAACACTGAGGAAGTCAGGTAACCACAGTGTACAACACTTCTTTTGTATATGTAAAAATTGTTACAGGTAGGTTTAAGAGATCAGGGCAATGCTCATGGAATACCTTTCTTATTTCCCCCTTATACATGTTTATATATATATATATCTGATACACATTTCCAATGAACATTTATTTTAAAACCACAATCCTAGACCAAACCAACTCTATATTGGTAAAGAGGCAAGTCACTACGCTTTGTCAATGAGGGTTGTCTACCATTAACAATAAACATTTTCCTTGAAAAGATTTCCAAGGTCAAAGGTTATACGTAGACCTCTGCCATTTATCATGTAACTACCAAACAGGAGAGGACAAAGACATGTAACTACCAAACAGGACAAAGACATGTAACTACCAAACAGGAGAGGACAAAGACATGTAACTACCAAACAGGAGAGGACAAAGACATGTAACTACCAAACAGGAGAGGACAAAGACATGTAACTACCAAACAGGAGAGGAATGCTGCCAAAGCTAGTTAAGCTGATAGTTTACATTGAACTTTGGTGTGGCCTCATTTTGCACAAATGTCCCATGCTAAATGTAAAAGATTCAGTCTAAATTATTTACCAAATGTTAGAAGATTTATACATAATAATCCATTATTTGAAGTAGTGTATTGACATTTCAACCTAATGTACATCATTTATGACCCTGGACATCAACTTTTAAACCAAACCTGAATCAACGACATAGAGTGAAGCTAAATCAATTACCAAATGTTTAAGAACAGGTCAATGATGTTAGAACAGTGAGTACACCAGAGGTGACCTTAATATACAGATCATACCAAGCAACCTGTCTAATATATAATGTCTATCTATAAAATAAATGAGATTCATTTGTGATAAAATATAACAGTAACAAATAAAAGAAGCTAAAACATCAACAGTCTCTTTTAAGCTCATTACCTTACTGTGTACAACTCATAGTTTACGCTGTACAACTTATAGCATCCTCTCATAGTTTACATTGTACAACTCATAGCATCCTCTCATAGTTTACATTGTACAACTCATAGCATCCTCTCATAGTACAACTCATAGCATCCTCTCATAGTTTACATTGTACAACTCATAGTTTACGTTGTACAACTCATAGCATCCTCTTATCGTTTATGTTGTACAACTCATAGTTTACGTTGTACAACTCATAGCATCCTCTCATCGTTTACGCTGTACAACTCATAGTTTACGTTGTACAACTCATAGTTTACGTTGTACAACTCATAGTTTACGTTGTACAACTCATAGTTTACGTTGTACAACTCATAGCATCCTCTTATAGTTTATGTTGTACAATTCATAGCATCCTCTCATAGTTTACGCTGTACAACACATAGCATCCTCTCATAGTTTACGTTGTACAACTCATAGCATCATCTCATAGTTTACGTTGTACAACTCATAGCATCTTCTCATATAGCAACTTCTCATAGTTTACATTGTACAACTCATAGCATCATCTCATAGTCTACGTTGTACAACTCATAGCATCTTCTCACATAGCAACTTCTCATAGTTTACATTGTACAACTCATAGTTTTCATTGTACAACTCATAGTTTACGTTGTACAACTCATAGTTTTCATTGTACAACTCATAGTTTACATTGTACAACTCATAGCATCCTCTTATCATTTATGTTGTACAACTCATAGTTTACGTTGTACAACTCATATCATCCTCTTATCGTTTACATTGAACAACTCATAGTTTACGTTGTACAACTCATATCATCCTCTTATCGTTTACATTGAACAACTCATAGTTTACGTTGTACAACTCATATCATCCTCTTATCGTTTACATTGAACAACTCATAGTTTACGTTGTACAACTCATAGTTTTCATTGTACAACTCATAGTTTACGTTGTACAACTCATAGCATCATCTCATTGTTTACGTTGTACAACTCATAGCATCTTCTCACATAGCAACTTCTCATAGTTTACATTGTACAGCTCATAGCATCATCTCATAGTTTACGTTGTACAACTCATAGCATCCTCTCATCGTTTACGCTGTACAACTCATAGTTTACGTTGTACAACTCATAGTTTACATTGTACAACTCATAGTTTACGTTCTACAACTCATAGCATCATCTCATAGTTTATGTTGTACAACACGAACATTCGGTAATATTCCGTGGTGAACAACCAATAACATTCACTAATAGTCTATGGTGAACAACTCATAACATCCACAAACAGTTAATGGAGTACAACCCATAACATCCACTAATAGTCTATGGTGAATAACCCATAACATTCACTAATAGTTTATGGAGTACAACCCATAACATCCACTTATAGGCTATGGCGTACAACCCATAACATCCACTAATAGGCTATGGTGTACAACCCATAAAATCCACTAATAGTTTATGGTGTATAACTCATAGCATCCACTAATAGGCTATGGAGTTTAACCCAAAACATCATCTTTGGTGAGTAATTTACAACACTACTGTGTATAACCAAGAACACCAATTACGATGAACACACTCTTGCGTGTAAAACCAAGAACACCTATTAAGATGTACAACGAGTCACACCGACATGGTGTACAAACAAGGACAGGAGGCCCAGAGGGCCTGTATCGCTCACCTGTTTATTTTGTTACATGAAACTGACGTATAGGTAACTTCAGATCAAATTTGGTAACTAGAACACAAGACATTTTAACATCTCTTAAACGCTTAAGATATTGAAATTGTAATTTTAAAGCTTTTAACCCATGTTGACCTTTGACTCCAGCTAGCACTTAAAGTTGACATTGGACCTCATTACTGTTTCAAAAACAAAGATTTGCACTGCTGGTCTACATAACATACCAAAGTATCATGACGCTAGTCCAAATGGTTCTTAGGATATTGTTGTTTCAAGTTTTTAACATATTTGACCCCTGTGACCTTGAAACTACTACAAGGTCATTTAAATGAGGAAACTTTATAGCACTCTATCCCAGGTACCCGATTGCCAAATGTTATGACCCTGGGCCTTATGGAACTTAAGTAGAAGATTGTTAAAGCTTTTAACCCATGTTGACATTTGACCCCCCGACTAGCACTTAAAGTTGACCATTGACCTCATTACTGTTATAAAGAAAAAGATTCGCACTGCTGGTCTACATAACATACCAAAGTATCATGACTCTAGTCCAAATGGTTCTTAGGATATTGTTGTTTCAAGTTTTTAACATATTTGACCCCTGTGACCTTGAAACTACTACAAGGTCATTTAAATGAGGAAACTTTATAGCACTCTATCCCAGGTACCCAATTGCCAAATGTTATGACCCTGGGCCTTATGGAACTTAAGTAGAAGATTGTTAAAGCTTTTAACCCATGTTGACATTTGACCCCCCGACTAGCACTTAAAGTTGACCATTGACCTCATTACTGTTATAAAGAAAAAGATTCGCACTGCTGGTCTACATAACATACCAAAGTATCATGACTCTAGTCCAAATGGTTCTTAGGATATTGTTGTTTCAAGTTTTTAACATATTTGACCCCTGTGACCTTGAAACTACTACAAGGTCATTTAAATGAGGAAACTTTATAGCACTCTATCCCAGGTACCCAATTAACAAATGTTATGACCCTGGGCCTTATGGAACTTAAGTAGAAGATTGTTAAAGCTTTTAACCCATGTTGACATTTGACCCCCGACTAGCACTTAAAGTTGACCATTGACCTCATTAATGTAATAAAGAAAAAGATTCGCACTGCTGGTCTACATAACATACCCAAGTACCATGACTCTAGTCAAAATGGTTCTTAGGATATTGTTGTTTCAATATATTTGACCCCTGTGACCTTGAAAGTAGGTCAAGGTCATTTTAATGAGGAAACTTTATAGCACTCCATCCCAGGTACCTACTGGCAAAATATCATGACCTTAGGTCCTCCAGTTCTTCTTCAGACGTCGTTTAAAAGAAAAAGTTGAAGGACGGACGACAGATGCCGCAGTACGACATAAGCTCACCTGGCCCAAAGGGCCAGAACTGGGAATATGGATTAAAGTTTTAGCTAGATATATATAAGAGGTGAAGAGGATCAAATGGGAACATGCTTATGGAAGTAAAAAAATATCTTAGGTAGAAAGCAAATTGTAAAATATAGATATTTATAGAATATACATACATATAGTATAACTGGAGGGGTAGACAAATTTGCGAGGTCAGTACATATATCATTGAATATTAATGCTTGAGAACTGTAATAATGAAGATGGTCTTCATCGTAAGTAAAATGTTACCTCCATAGTCTGTACAAATCTAGAGTAATATATAATATAACTTATATATTTGCTTTTGATATTGATAAAAAGGAAGCTGATATTTATAGTAATATAGGTGAAAATTAACCAACAGTTGCATGGCTAAGTTTTATGTTGCTTACAGAAAAGTGACACAAATAATGACAATGTCAACGAATCAAGATGTTAATTTCTTATCTTGGATTACTACTTTGATCATGCTTTTCATAGCAGCATATCTATTAAGAAACACCATTGCTTTGGAGTTTTCGTAATCTTGTCGTAGCTTTGTGAGTCTATTGTGAATTCGAAGAAAACGACTCTCAAATCCCACGATTTCCTTGCATATCTGGTCGTTGTCCGTAGCCACCTCTTTCTTGGACAGTCGCATTTCACGTGAAGCTGCAAGATATCAACACTATGTTTAAATATCGAACTGAAGATATCTGCACCATCTGATTCAGTTGTGAATAATGCTTATAATAATGGTTAAAGCAGTTTTATCTTAAGAAAACATTCATTC
The DNA here is from genome assembly GCF_002113885.1 of Mizuhopecten yessoensis. Lineage (NCBI taxonomy): Eukaryota > Metazoa > Mollusca > Bivalvia > Pectinida > Pectinidae > Mizuhopecten > Mizuhopecten yessoensis. Next base: position 31,819 of record NW_018408041.1, read on the forward strand.
TAACAGAATAATTATTATAAAACCAAGCTATACTGTCAAGAAGTTACCTGGACATACCTATTTTGTTTTCGCTGGTGCCAGCTGATTGATCCGACATCCCTGCAAACCCCCGACACGATGCAAGTAGGCCGCCCGTCGTACCCTCCAAGGCTCCCCTGCCCGTGAGTTTCTGGTGGGACAGGGAATCCTGTGATCTGTGAGAGTTACTGGACCCAATTGAGCCAGCAAAATGCCTTGATGTACCCGCTAAATCTACAAAGGCAGCAAAATGCTATGTTTGTTAGTCTCATCACAAAAAGAACAATATCCAGTGCAAATTAAACATCAAGGAAACTGAGTTAATTAGTTGTTTGAATAGTCATAATGTAATATTAACAAGAGGCCCATGGGGCGTAACAGTCACTCAAGTAAAATTGAAAAAGAACATACATGTAACTACCAGTGTTTGCACCTCTTATTAACCCACCTTGGGGTAGCCCCTTCTTGAATATAAATTGTGGCCCTCATCATCTAGGGATCCTTGTTGGACAATTTGGTGAAAATCTACCAGAAATTTTCAGAGAAGATGTCTTTTGAAGGTTTTGCATTAAAAGACCTGTTAAGACCAGTCTATCTTGACTATAAATTCTGTTTTGCACTCTGTGACCCCTAATGGCATCCACTCCTAAGTACTCTTGAGTATTCACTCTGATCATCACCTATGGGTCATTTTATGGAGAATTCATAATTCACAAGTTAGATTTAGAGGAGAAAATATTTGAAAGGTTTAATACTATGTGACCTTTATAGCATGGCCCTGCCCTTCAGCCCCTGTGGGGTCAGCCCCTTCTTGAGTATGGATTCTGATCCCCACCACAAGCTGTTGATTACCACTTAAATTTGTTGGACCCACATTTTCAGCTGCCCTAACCAGTACGTGCTCCCTGATTCTTTACAAAACTGCCAATCCTGCATAGACCCACCCAGCATTACAAAATCTAGTTGGACTTGCCTGCTAAAGCTGCTAGATGTTAATATCCAGACCAATTCAGTGCGCCATATTTAGTTACCAAGAGATAGACCGAAGATTTGAGGTGACAAAAATAGCCAGAAGAAAAGGGTGAAATATCCAAAAGTTGAGTTGGAGAACCAGCAGCTTGCAGAAATCGCACATTTGTGTGAAAATTGTCATGATTGTGCCTCCAATGTATGGATGATGTGTGCACAAGTGTTTTTTGGTTCACTGTGTGGTCACACAACTGTACACATTTTTGACTTTTTAAGTGATATAACTTTTTTTTAAAAATATTTATATATAGAAAAACTAGGAAATATTATATTAGACCAGATAGATTTGTAGTTATCCCTAAAACAATCATAATGATCTGTACCTTCAGCTCCTGCCCGCTTGGCTGCAGCTTTGACATCCTTGGGTGATGGGGGGCGGGACTTCTCCAGGATGTCGTCAGTTGTCGATCTCTTGATCATTTCCTTCAGCATGTTGTACCTCATAGGTGGCGGGCTGTCCTTCGAACTTTCATAGTCCAGCTCAAGATGATGGACAACATTGGAAACCTCCTGGAAACGGCGCTGTAATTCACGTAGTTCTCGTGATAGCTTATTGTTATCCTTCTTCAAACTTTCTTTTGTTCTGAATGGAATTGCTACAGAAAAAAAAGGATAAAATATTACAGAGGGCACATAAATGAAGACAAATTTTGGGGTTGTTGGATAAAAACAATAATCACAACGGTCACTCAAGTTGTAATACAACTGTTATTTGCTGTTGTGAAGTGACAAAAATAATAAATATAATCCAAAAATCAGTTTTTGACAGTGGATTCTCTGACAAAATGATGGTAGTAGAGTTACCATCATATATCATATCTTAAGCTGGCTACTGTCAGCAAAAAAAAAGTGAAAAAAATATATACATAATATTGTAAATATTCTGACCTCCCCCAGGGAAAATGTATGACCTTGGGGTAGTCAAATTCACAATTTTGATAGAGCACCTTGAAGACCTTTCCATCTACAATGAAGATTTGATTTTAGAATATCTGGGTCTGAAGAAGAAGTTTGTTGAAATTTTAGCCAATTTGACCCTTTTGTTGGGCCCTGGGGTGGAGTCGGGGTATTAATTTTCAAAACATTCCAACCAAGTTTCCCACTGAAATTGTACAAAATTTATCCATAAGTGTCTTATCTCTATATAAATGGAAAATTTGTTGGTCGATTATTGAAATTTTAGCAAACCCATTTTGGGTTGAGGTAAGCTCAATATTTAACTCACACATTTGGTTTGCTTTTGACCATAGAACCTTTCCACTCAATTTTACTGGCATCAGTTCAACACTTTTGGCCAAAAAGTCAAAAATGTGAACTCTCTACATTCACATGTTAACAACGACAGACAAAAGGCAATGCAATAGGTGAAATGAGACTTTGTCTCAGGTGATCTAAAACATGTGCAGACAGACTGGCGGGTGGTGTACGAACCTACAGATTTCTCCGATAGTACTGGCTGGGGATAAATAACTTCTCTCCTCTGGGCACTTTACCTCCAGCTTCCATGGCTCTTCATTGACATATGTTATAATTTCAATATTCTAACATACCTTATAATATCAGCATTCTTATGTATAACATCAATGTCCCTGTACATACAGGCTTTGTCATCTGTGCTGTAACACTAAACCTAGTGTGGCTAAGCCTGCTGCATCATTTACATTTTTAAATTACTGAAACATACCATGATGAGAAATGTTATCGCTTCTCTTATCTTTCCCCATGTTTTCATCTTAACACACAGGTGAGGACATCAGAAAGGCAAGGACATCGCCCAGCAGCGAGAACATCAGAAGACCCTGGCGTTGACAACCTGAAACAGTGTACACAAATTAAATAGTCGTAATGAGCAAAACAGCCATTATACGTATACATGTATCTGTGATCAGTGTACGGTAAAAAAACACCAAGCTAGTGTTCAATATTTCATGTACAACAGCTTGCTTCGTTCAATAGCAGATATACACTTTAGCAGACAGTATTTAATCTGTTACACACTATTAGGTTCTGCTATATACACAGACAGTATCAAATCAGCAGCCCTAGGTTCTGCTATACTCACCAAAGCAGCCCTAGATTCTGCTATATACACTATATACACAGACAGTATTAAATCAGCAACCCTAGGTTCTGCTATATACACAGACAGTATTAAATCAGCAGCCCTAGGTTCTGCTATATACGTACACAGACAGTATTAAATCTGTTACACCCTGAAGCAGCCCTAGGTCTTTTACACACTGAAGCAGATTTAATACTGTCTGTGAATATAGCAGAACCTATGGCTGCTTTAGTGAGTATAGCAGAACCTAGGGCTGCTATATACACAGACAGTATTAAATCAGCAGCCCTAGGTTCTGCTATAAACACAGACAGTATTAAATCTGTTACACACTGAAGCAGCCCTAGGTTCTGCAATATACACAGACAGTATTAAATCTGTAACACACTGAAGCAGCCCTAGGTTCTGCTATATACACAGACAGTATTATAATCTGTTACACATTGAAGCAACCCTAGGTTCTGTTATATACACAGACAGTATTAAATCTGTTACACACTGAAGCAGCCCTAGGTTCTGCAATATACACAGACAGTATTAAATCTGTAACACACTGAAGCAGCCCTAGGTTCTGCTATATACACAGACAGTATTAAATCTGTTACGCACTGAAGCAGCCCTAGGTCTGTTACACATGGATCAAGAAACCCAAGGTCTGTTACACATGGATCAAGCAGCCATAGGTCTGTTACACATGGATCAAGAAACCCAAGGTCTGTTACACATGGATCAAGAAACCCAAGGTCTGTTACACATGGATCAAGAAACCCAAGGTCTGTTACACATGGATCAAGAAACCCAAGGTCTGTTACACATGGATCAAGAAACCCAAGGTCTGTTACACATGGATCAAGCAGCCCTAGGTCTTTTACCCACTGAAGCATCCCTAGGTCTGTTACACACTGAAGCAGCCCTAAGTTCTGCTATATACACGGACAGTATTAAATCTGTTACACACTGATTAAGCATCCCTAGGTCTGTTACGTAAACACACTGATCAAGCAGCCCTAGGTCTTTTACACACTGAAGCATCCCTAGGTCTGTTACACACTGAAGCAGCCCCTAGGTCTGTTACACACATGATCAAGCAGCCCTAGGTCTGTTACACACTGAAGCAGCCCCTAGGTCTGTTACACATGGATCAAGAAACCCAAGGTCTGTTACACATGGATCAAGCAGCCCTAGGTCTGTTACACACTGAAGCAGCCCTAGGTTCTGCTATATACACAGACAGTATTAAATCTGTTACACACTGAAGCAGCCCTAGGTTCTGCTATATACACAGGCAGTATTATAATCTGTTACACACTGAAGCAGCCCTAAGTTCTGCTATATACATGGACAGTATTAAATCTGTTACACACTGAAGCAGCCCTAGGTCTGTTACACACTGATCAAGCAGCCCTAGGTTTGTTAAACACTGAAGCAGCCCTAGGTCTGTTACACACTGATCAAGCAGCCCTAGGTCTGTTACACATGGATCAAGCAGCCCTAGGTCTGTTACACATGGATCAAGCAGCCCTTGGTCTGTTACACATGGATCAAGCAGCCCTAGGTCTGTTACACACTGATGATCAAGCAACCCTATAGGTCTGTTACACACTGAAGCAGCCCTAGGTCTGTTACACACTGATCAAGCAGCCCTAGGTCTGTTACACACTGAAGCAGCCCTAGGTCTGTTACACACTGATCAAGCAGCCCTAGGTCTGTTA
>NW_018408041.1:38816-42053 GCF_002113885.1 Mizuhopecten yessoensis
TTTTTTTAAGTTTATCAACAGTCAAAGTTGTAGACTTAACTGTAAGATCCAGACACATTAAGTAACAGTAATCAGAAGATGAAGTTTGTATAGTGAGAGGTAAAAAGGCACTGTTAAATAGCTTTTATCACATGCGAGGGGATTGGTATTGTTTGCTATGCCTTGTTTATAAATACGTATAGATCCACTTCTTCTAATTAGTAGCTAGCTTCTGCCATACATTGCATAAAGGATGATCAAAATCAAATACCCATTTTCAATAGTCCAGTTTCGTCAGCTGAAACCCAATCTGACAAGTGTGTTCCTGTCATTGTATTTTGGATACAGACCCAGTGTGCCAGGGTGACTACTTAGTATATGATGGACATTTCCTGACGCTAACACTGGTAAATAGCCTACAACGGTATGGGGCAGATACTTCCTGTTATTTTATAGCCTAGACTGTACAACGGTATGGGGCAGATATACTTCCTGTTATTTTATAGCCTAGACTGTACAACGGTATTGGACAGATACTTCCTGTTATTTTAAAGCCGAGACTGTACAACGGTATGGGGCAGATACATTGTACTTCCTGTTATTTTATAGCCTAGATTGTACAACGGTATGGGGCAGATTCTTCCTGTTATTTTATAGCCTAGACTGTACAACGGTATGGGGCAGATACTTCCTGTTATTTTATAGCCTAGAGTGTACAACGGTATGGGGCAGATACTTCCTGTTATTTTATAGCCTAGACTGTACAACGGTATGGGGCAGATACTTCCTGTTATTTTATAGCCTAGACTGTACAACGGTATGGGGCAGATACTTCCTGTTATTTTATAGCCTAGACTGTACAACGGTATGGGGCAGATACTTCCTGTTATTTTATAGCCTAGACTGTACAACGGTATGGGGCAGATACTTCCTGTTATTTTATAGCCTAGACTGTACAACGGTATGGGGCAGATACTTCCTGTTATTTTATAGCCTAGACTGTACAACGGTATGGGGCAGATACTTCCTGTTATTTTATAGCCTAGACTGTACAACGGTATGGGGCAGATACTTCCTGTTATTTTATAGCCTAGACTGTACAACGGTATGGGGCAGATACTTCCTGTTATTTTCTCTCAGTTCATTTTTGATTGTCACCAACTGCAAAAACCTGCTTTAGGTTATTCTTCATAATACATGTCACTATAAAATTAGATTTGAAGCACAAATTGATCCTCAAAAGAAAAACATTCTCAATTGGTCTTTAGTAGTGCTTCAATCTCTTAAAACCCTTTTTACAATACCTTTATATTGATAAATACTACTTATAATACCTGTAATTATATTGATAAATACAACTTATAATACCTGTATTTATATCAATAAATGCTACTTATAACACCTGTAATTATATTGATAAATACTACTTATAATACCTGTATTTATATTGATAAATACTACTTATAATACCTGTATTTATACAATGTTAACACTTTTTACACCTAACACCCAGTGCATTTATAGCAGTAAACATTATGAACAGTATCTTTATTGACATAATAATAAACACTTCTAACAATAGCTTGTGTATTATTTATATCAGTCTCAAAGTACACATGTACGTGTGTAGATGTACACATGTGTTAATTATACATGTGTAGATGTACACATGTGTTAATTATACATGTGTAGATGGATATAATAACTATCTATAATGATCAATATGTTTTTTACAAAATTTACCTGTACAAAGTTGGTTGCCCGAAGGTTCTCTATAAAACACATTACCATTGAAGCTTTAAAAGTCTTATATCTAGTTATAAACTTGTACTTAAAATCATTTTGTGTGTGTTTCTTTTTGATCTGATATCATTTAAAAACCACCTAAAAGTTGAGAGTACCATTTGTCATATTTCCCTATTAGCTTTCATCAGCAGTCCCCTATACGGAATCATATGTCGATCATATATTACTGAACTGTCACTTCAACATACACTTGTAGCTGTCCATTTAAATATAAAAATTGATCATTCAAAAATAACACGTTTATATTAGTCCAAACTGATCACACAGGTAAACCAGTGCAAGAAGCAAAAGACCTGTGAGCCTTAACGGTCACAAGATACAATAATTTTTATTTATCGTCGCATATTTAAAGCAATACAAGAGGCCAAATGGGCCTGCATCACTAACCTGGTATTGATCTCACACTTGTAACCTTAAAAGTGATCTAAAACAAAGCTACAGGCAAAATATCAGTATTTATGACTATATTAAGTCATTCAAAACAACCTGTTAAAAGATTTTTAACCATTTGACCCTGCGACCTTGAAATTCAAACAAGGTCATTACGTTGAACAAACTTTATAGCCCTTCATCTCAGCATGCAACTTGCCAAATGTCCCCACCCTAGACCTTTTGTTAAATGAGATTAGGTAATTTAAACGTTTATACATATATGACCAAATGTGACCTTGAAAGTGGGTCAAGGTCATTCAAACGACTTGATAGCCCTTGATCCAAATATCAACACTCTGGGCCTCAAGGTGATTCAGAAGAAGTCATTTAAAGATTTTAAACGAATTTGACCCATGTGACCTTGAATATAAGTTGGGCTAGGCGAGCTAAAAATTGACAGGATATGCACTAATGTAGTGTGATTTGAAAGAGATATTGATGTTAATTACCACTAAGATTTAGATCTATAAACTTATGCTAGAAATATTTTATTAAAATCTGTTGCAGAACGTTTCAAAATTAAGATTATGAAAAACAGGAAGCACATACAGCATACAAGACACACATGATAGTACAAGGAGTAACAATGTTGCAGTAAAAGTGGGGAGAACTCCATTAAAAGTCAAGAAACTTACAGCATACATGTATAAAAATAACAAGAGGCCCAGAAGGCCTGTATCGCTCACCTGGATACCTAAGCAATCATGGCAAACTATTCTCCAAATGAGATCAAGGGAATATGCCAGACCCCAAGGCCAATCCTTGTAGCATAGCTATATTAGATTTTTCATGCCCAGCAATTCTATGTATGGTTATGGGGTGGGGATCTCAACTGTTTCCAAGCTTTGACTCAGAAACTAGGTCCCTAGAGTTGTGGCCAGACCCCAGGATCGATTCTAATATCGTGACTGCATTTGTCTCTTTTTGCCAAGCATTTGTATATATAGTTTTGGGGTGGGGATCTCAACCGTTTCAAAGTTATGACCCAGGGGCCAAGTCTGCAAGGGTGGGGCAGACCCT
>NW_018408041.1:42559-85643 GCF_002113885.1 Mizuhopecten yessoensis
CTTAAAGCAGTATAGCCAAATACCCTTTTTGGCCCTGCCCCTCAGCCCCCTGGGGGGTCAGCCACACCATTTGTACAATTTTAAATCCCTGCCTCCCAGGAATGCTTTTGATCAAATATGATTGATATCCAGTGCACAGTTCTACAGAAGAAGTCGTTTGTAGCAATATAGCCAAATTGCCCCCTTTTGGCCCCACCCTTAGCCCCTTGGGGAGTCAGCCCCACCATTTGTACAATTTTTAATCACCACCACCTAGGGATGCTTCCAGTCAAATATGGTTGATATCCACTTCTTAGTTCCAGAGAAGAAGTCGATTAAAGCAATATGGCCAAATTGCCCCCTTTTGGCCCCGCCCCTTAGTCCCCTGGGGAGTCAGCCCCACCATTTGTACAATTTTGAATCCCCACCACCATGCTTCCAGTCAAATTTAGTTTAATTCCAACCAGTGGTTAAGAAGAAGAAGTCGTTTAAAGAAATTGTTGAGGTACGGACGGACGTACGGACGACGGACGCCACGGTATGGCATAAGCTCACCTTGGTCCTTCGGACCAGGTGAGCTAAAAATCAATAAAAACCTTGGTGGTAAGGATCAAGACCTGGCCATCCTAGGTACGAATCAGCCCACAAAACGACTTGTAATTCTCGGATAACCTAAGTTCATTTGGCAACCTGTTCCACACCCGGGAGGCCTCAAAACAAAAAGATCTTATACTTATATAATTAAGGTGGAGGAGTTCACCTTCGGAATCCTGACCAGGTTGTCATTTCTGTAAAAAAAACTTCCTTCCTCACCCGAGTTAAAATTTAACTGTGACTTGATATTGTGATGTGACAAAGAACAACAGTACATAACATGTTTGACTTTCTTACTGTGGATTGGCTATAACAAAATGATGATGGGGAGTGGCTAACATTGATAAAGTGCTAGTAAATATCAGTAAAATGATAAAATAATACAACAATAAAGTCCAATTAACCCACTAAAGGGGAAAAGTTAAACTGCAATCATATAATAATAGTTCCATTTAAGTTTGAATTATTTTCAGTGGGAAATGAACAAAATATAAACAAAAGTAAAAATGTTACCCCCTACCAAGTGGGGAATGGACCGGAGGGGGCAGGGAATGGGTGACCCTGGGGGAATGGACCGGAGTGGGCAAAGAATGGGTGACCCTGGGGAGTGGACCGGAGGGGGCAGGGAATGGGTGACCCTAGCCTGGGGAAATGGACTGGAGTGGGCAGGGAATGGGTGACCCTGGGGAATGGACCGGAGGGGGCATGGAATGGGTGACCCTGGGGAAATGAAATCCATAAGTTTGATAAAGCACTTTTGGACCTTTTCCATCCACAAAGAGAATTTGATTCCAATATATATGGGTTTGAGGAAGATGATTGTTAAAATTTTAGCCAATTTGACTCCGTTTGGCTCGACCACGTGCACTATGACCCCTTGCTGGTCAGACCCGTCTCTTGAGTAGTATACAGTATGATCCCAATATCAAGTTAATCAGATGAGTCACAGATGACCACAAAGTTTTACCAATGTTAGGCAATTGCATGCTGGGATTTGTTTCACACCATGTCCTAATTTCTGTATTTTTCATTAATTTACATCACTACAAAGGCTGAAAAACAAGAGTTTCTAGAGGGTCCACCATTGTACCATCTTATTAGTTCTATGTCAGTTTGATCTTTTCTCTTCTTTTGTCTATCTGTTTGATCAGTTTGCCTGTCTGCCATTTTAATCAGTCTTTTGATCAGCCTTGAAAGTTAACATGCACAACTAAGGACCAAGGAGAACCTACATGTATACGGTGTATCAAATTTCTCCAGTACTTCCTGGGAAAAAGCGACTAAACTTTAACTGTAACAAGATGGCTGCCTGTCAGCATCTTGGTTTTCAGATCAGTTCAAAAATTTGATATGCATAATTAAGAACCAAGAGGAACCCTTCTGTGAAATTTGAGAAAGATCCCCCCAATACTTTTTGAGCAATAGCACTAATGAAAATTTACTCCAAAATTTGATCTGGCCACCTGCTGTCCATCTTGGTTTTTCAATCATCCCCAAAATTCAAAATGCATAACATGGGACCATGGAGAACCTTCAAGTGCAATTTGAAAAAGACCCTTCCTGTACATTCTGAGAAATAGACTAGTGCTAACCAACTTTAACTCTTCAATTCATGATGGCTGCCTGTCGGCACTCTTGGTTTAGTGATCAGTCCCAAAAAATGTATATGTATAACAAGGGACCATGGGAGACCATGATATGAAATTTGAGAAAGATCCCTCTAGTAAGTTCTGAGAAATAGTGCTAACAAATTTTAATTCCCAAATTCAAGATGGCTGCCTGTTGGCCATCTTGGTTTTGTGATGAGTACCAAAAAACAACATGTTTAACTAGAGACCATGGGGTACCTTCATGTGATATTTAGAAAAAATCCCCCCTGCTGATGGTGGGCTAAAAATAGAAGTAAAACTGCAGTTAACATTTCCTACATACATTTTTTTAACTTTCCCTGGCCATGGTCATCAGTCATTCTATTTATGTCACATCACACAGACAAAAATAAGTCTGTTCTTTTCTCAATACCCAAAATTCAACATTACATAAAAGAAAAAAAACACTGTTGTGTGCACCAGTCTGCTGATATCTCAAGCACCTCCTGCAGGCCATAATTAATTTCTTTGTACCAAAACACACTTGCAGTTCCAACAAAATTGGATTATATTAATTGCAAAGCTAGCCAATGGGCACATACGTACTGATACTGTTGATAGCAAATGTTTTTTTTAAGTGTCTTCTTCAATTTACATGGCCTGCAAGCATGCTATATATATATATATGTGTGTCCTTCATTAATACTACATTGATAGCTTCAGTACATTATATACTCCCTATAATTATCTACATATATTCCTTGCTTTCCTACATATTGTAAATAGCTACATTTAACCTTTCTAACAATGAATATCTCATATTATTCATTCTATCATGCGCAAGCTTCTTCAAACAATTTTCTTATTTAAAACAATTATTTATTGATCATCGGCTAGTGGACGGTAACCAATGATTGATCCTATTAACTAATTCCCATCAGTAATGATGATAATTGAGATAGCTGTCCTGGCGGTAACATAGGTATGAGAAGTTGTTGTGAGTTGGTTTATATTTGGCAATGATGTTCAAGTCACAGTTAATGTTGATCCAATGTGATGAATTACTGTCAAGGGACCTTGACATGGAGTTATTACTGTATTTTCTGTACTTAATGCATCATTTGATTGTACAATGTATGTCTAACTTTAAGCATCATCTGCATACTTGTCAATCTTTAGACCCTTTTCTGATATTTTCCTCCTATAAGTAAACCACCTGAGAGTAATCATAGCAGTAGAAACTCTTGATCTTTGTGGCATTTCCTCAGTTCCCTCAATAACAATTAAAATTTTCATTCAAAACCATAAACTGCCCCTTTCCCTTAGGCTTAGTAACCTACAAAGTACCCTGGCCATTGAATGACCCTCATTCAACCAACGTCAAACCACTCAAGGCTCCAGTGAATATCTGAGGTACATACATAGACAATGCTTGACTGATTTTCATACCGCTTTATGAGGTCATAGAATTACTTGAGACAAAGTCACATTTTAAACGTTTAAAAGATGCACTTTAATCCCCTACAATTGCCAAAAACTGTAACTATGGATTTGTTTATGGCATGACTACAGCTTTGATAAATCATTTTTGGAAAGAAAACCATACCTTAATAAAGAAGTTTTATAGGTAGGAAGTAATTTTGTATTTTTACAGGTTAAACTGTAAACATACAACAGGATATGTCAGAATTTGAACCCTTGACCTTTCATTCCCGTTTTGTTGCTCTTACCAATTGAGCCGCCTGTAGTTTAACAGTACTACCCTAGCAATTATATACAAAATGAACTTAAGGTGGCTCCACACATCGTCATCAGCGTCCATTTTCGTGACGTACTTACGGAAAAAGTACAACTCGAACTCAATTATCTTGATCGAAATGTGCATGTGCACCGTGACGTCATTTCCGTATTGCGTATCGGGCATTCAATATCGTAGTGCAAATTATAGTAACACCTGGGCCGTTTTCGTTTAAACGGTCAAACCGATCGGACCACTGTTATTCGTTTGTTAAAGGTCGGACCTAGTAATCTGATGCTGCTTTCAGGCGAGCCCTGAGAAAGCCTTGTAAGGCCTGCATACACATTTGCAGGTCCGCCAGGATTTATACCCGAAATTGTTATATTTATAAACGGTCAAACCCGTTGTTCCGCATAAACGAACAATACCCCTGGTAAACAATAGCACACGTGCGTGCCGATGATACATTTGTATGTCAACACCCGATATTGAGATTTTACCGGGAAATGTATAATCACACGTAGTTCAGGAATAAAGCTTTCCAATTCATAGACATAAACAGACTCACGGGAAGACAGTGACATGAGACCAGACAACCTCAAAAAGCACATGTCCATATCACATGCTTACACAAGTTCATAGGCTCGAGGTCGTTACGATTTTCGCTGCTGAGCGAGTTTCGCTCTGTCGATTAAATGGTTTTTACAAATGTAGTCTACTTACTCTGTGAAAATAATATTTTGTAAAATATCAAGATCCCTATGAAATACATGAGTGAGTGCACGTGAGAACGGCATACCATGCGATAGCCTCTGGTCACATATGTACCCGACATGTAATTATAAATATGCCGTGAGTTAGTGGACTGTGGAATGATGTCCAAAGTGTACATGACTGAGAATAATTTGGTTCCATTAGAGAACAATAAATTGATAATTTTGATATCATATTTTTGATTTATTTCCATCATTTTTGTTATATGTAAACAGAGACAACTGTCATTGTAAAAATTTCATCCCTCTGCAAAAAGTTCTGATTTTTTTCAAGGAAGATAACTCTCACCTGGATCAAAGTTATTGTAAAATGTAAAATAAATTAATTATAAAGCCATTGTGTATATTTTGTTCAATTTCCCACTCTATATGTATAGATCTTTGTATCCTGTTTGCTTTTAGCTTGTAGATAATCACTTTTATCCGTACAAATTCAATAAAAAATACTTTTTTTTATTGTTGTTATTGTTCCGAACAATGCCACACACACAAAAAAACGGAAAATATTAAAATTGACGAAAATTCAATTTTTTGGTATTTTTTCCAATAAGACCCCAAACTATCGGAATGTTTAGATTTTCATAAAATCAACTCTACATAATTGCATAACCATTATATGAAAGTTTCAACGAATTTTGCTGGTTAATTGCGAAAGTGTGGGGCCACCTTAAGGGGAGGCTACTGTGTTAGAAAACTAGGGAATTATCTAACGTTTTGTCTGCAGTGGGACAGGGATACTTAAATGAATGTATACAAGTTCAATAAAATAGGATATAAAATAGGACCTATGTTCTGACAGAGCAGGGACGTCTCTCCATACTGATTATCTACCTGGTCTTCCTCAAAGTACCTACATAACACTTAGACTTGACCAATAGGGTCCCCTCCCCAACTTCCACTGGGAGCACTGCATGACACATTATCTGGTTATATGACACATTATCTGGTTATATGACACATTATCTGGTTATATGACATGAACGACTTTTCAAAAGTCTGTCTGCACAAGTTAAGGAACACTTTGAAAATAGATCGATCCTCTATTCCCTTTAATAGTCATGATCATGATCAACATTTACGGTATACGAAATATGACACGAACCCCTTATATTATGTAACACTTCTAAGTAATTAAAGTGGTCAGCACACATACACTCACACCTCCTGTCTTAATTAGAATGTATTATGTCAACGGTTTCTGTCAGACACATTTCCTTTTATTAGATACATATTTACATATAGGGCTTTATGGTAAATATGTATGTAATCGACTTGTGTTCATACCAGCATGATCATCCGGAAAATGCAGTTCAATCCTTACATTTACATTCTATTTTTTTACTTATAATTCACCTGAATACACCGATATTCCCTTATATTTCTGCTATTGAAGTGTTTATGTTGTCATTGTAAACGAGATTCCTGGAACAGCCTAATGTCATCAAAATGTTTGCTTCTAGTGGCCCTTTTGATGTCTCATGTTATTCGTGGTAGGAGGAGAAGCTTGAAATGATGCTGATCCAAGTGCATTCATAACCCTAATGACGCAATTTCTCATGATAATGCTCATACAGCAACTTGCAGTGGAAATGTAAATATAGGTCTATGAATGCAATTTGATTAGCATCATTTTAAAACTTTTCTTCCCACCTTGAATAATGTAAGAAAACCGAAAGAAGCAATTATTTCGGTGACAGAACGTTTGGCCAACATCGGAATTAAGTGTAAGGCCAGTGAACTTGAATTGGCCCAAAGTTTGCTGTTGTTTAACAAAATTGCTTTAATCCAAACTTGCGCCAACCTCACTGCGTTGACGAATATATGTCGAGCCAACATTTGATGCCATGCCGATCCAAGGTTTGACCAACATTTGATGCCATGCCGATCCAAGGTTTGACCAACATTTGATGCCTTGCCGATCCAAGGTTTGACCAACATTTGACTTTTGGCTGGGTTGTTATGACAGGTACCTTCATCAGAATTCATAACAATTTCTTGCGGAATGCGGTCGGATCAGAAGTTATTGCAAGGAAAAAGGTGTTAACAGATCAATGTATGCACATATGCACTGCATTATGGACAGATGAATCAAACAGCCACGCACCCTGGCAAAAAAAATATCTGGAGTTGTCTGCGACAAATTATGTAGGGATATATGAAGCGGTGTCTCTGAAATTTAGCTTGCAAGTGTAGACATCTTGTTATATCATATAGAAGAATATTTTTATAAGACTAATTTTGAATACAGAAAGGATGACCAAAGTGACTGGAACAAATTGTAACTCTGTTAAAAGCCCCGTAATCAAACTACAAAACAGATGAATTTCTCATGTCGTTGCATAATAAGACTGTTGTTGTTAAATGCTGCACCTGTGTGGAATGTGGGAGTTGGCCGTGGCCCCATGGTCGTGATGAAGTTAACAAACTTGCAGTAAATGATATAATGCGCTAGCTATCATACTGAATGACTGATGCACCGTTACATGTATTTAGTTTGATATTCGTTTTACCCTTGCTGATCCGATATAACTGTTACAGTACAGTACATGAGTTATATCGGATCAGCGAACGCCTGCTCGTCACCTGTTCACACCAGCTCCGAAGACGATCACTTACCCACATGTTTCCTTGTAAGTAACGAACATCTGTTTCTTCAATCTCAACACCAACACATGCTGGTCAAAACATAAACAAATCGCCTATTGATGTTTGAACAGCGATAGCACAGTCTTCCACCACAGACAAGCCGACAAATAAAACCCAATAAACAATCAACATCGCAATGTTGAACAATAGCGAGAAGTTCCGAAGGAAACAGGTAGACTAATTCCCGCCATATTTCAATCGTAGAAAAGTTGTTCGGGAGGGACGGACTTCAAGCGGATATATATAGCCAGGCGCGTAGCTAGCCTATAAAGAATGTGGATTCAAAATAATCTNAGCAGAACACAAATATCATTAAAAATAACTTTTCATATGAACTAATAATGCGTTTAAAGATAATAAAATATGCACTTAATAGAACTAGAGAAGAAATGCGTCCCCATATGAATCTTTTGAAACTGTTACATAATGAGAAAAAAATGCAGCTATACATTTTATGGATTTAGACCTAAACTAAGGTGTTCAGAGTAATTTTACATGTTTTAGGGGCTTAGAACAAATGTAAAAAACCAATAAGACGTGTAAAATTACTATGAACAACTTAGGTTAGCTCTCAGGTCCCTTCATGATTCTACATATCTTTCCAAAAACAGTAATTTTCCTGACATCAATAACACTATCTAGAAATGACCACCCTACATACAGCACATATCGGTACGGGTTCTTCTCTCAAGAGTTGCACGCTCTCATCATTGCTGGGATGAAGGATAATAGACATCACCCCTGGTGCTACTTTTGTAATGTGCTGGCGGTCTTTGCTCACACATTACTCACACACTACTCACACATTACTCACACACCTTACTCACACACTACTCACACATTACTCACACACATTACTCACACACTACTCACATATTACTCACACCTTACTCACACGTTACTCACACACTACTCACACCAGCATACACTATATAAGTCAGAGATATGATCAAGGGCATATCGCTGCCTCACATGGCTCAAGCTCTCATCGACACCGTCAAGAACGCTGATATCTCAGATATGTCTATTCAAGCATCCGAAAGACACCTGGATGTGATGGTCAACTTACTGTAGGCAAACAAGAAAGGAACACTATGGAAAATAATATTAGCAACGTATCAATCCATTCTACTTATAGATGGACACTGGTATCACTCGCCCAGTTCACCTATACATGACGAGCTGTTCCGATCGGTTGGTGACATTCTCTCTCAGTGGGGCTAAACTTCGCCAGACTCCTTATCAGCTGGCTAATGACGGATTTTTTCACGAAGGTGTCGATGATTACGTACGTTACTTGTTTTAAGTGTGAAAATACACTGAAATATTGGGAACATAAAAACTTTTTCTGTGAAGTGTATTGATCGTCATTGTGTTCTACCCCACCCACCCAATTTGAATAGGATGTATCGACATGCAACGCAAAATGATTAATACTTTTCCTTGTGGGAATTCCTAAGAATTCCTCAAAATGGATAACTTATTAAATCTAATATATGCATATCATGTTCGAGAAATCATAAGTGAAAGACAGTNCAGAAATCATAAGTGAAAGACAGTGTGATATAATGGATGCATTTATTCAAGTGGATGCCATTAGTCCGAATTATTCTGACGTTTTATCTACTTTTTTCATATCGGTCTGTCGTTAATCGACGACAGACCGATATGAAAAAACTCGATAAAACGTCAGAATAATTCGGAATAGGATGCCATTAAAGTAATTCGTGACTTTATTCAAGAGACTGTTTGTTTTGAAATCCAGAGAAGTGCTAGAAATGCTTTCATTTCACAATTATGTAATGCCAAATGGAGAAGTAATGAACTTAAAACAGAAAAATGGAAAGAGAAAGTCGGTATAATGGTCATGTCCATGAATCGTGTAGAAGATTGGTTTCACAAAACGTTGTAATATGTATCAATGTTAATACAAGTTTGTACATAAATGTTTTTGTCCCATTTTTTTTTCAAATATGTTGACCGAGGAAGAGAGACGACTTATAGATGACGTATATTATAATTTGGAGAATGGATGTGCATTTCTCAGTCCCGTGGAGGTTCATCAAATATTGAAATCGCAAGGTATTAAAACCCTCGGTATACATAAGATCAGAAGATATATACAGAGTCTTGATGATTATAGTTTACAAAAACCAGTTAGGCGCTCATTCAAACGTGCACGTGTTGAAGTTGGCGGGCCAGGTGAACAGTACGATGCTGATTTGGCAGACATGACATCTCTATCCAAACATAATTCGGGAGTGCGATATCTCTTGATGGTTATTGACGACTTCAGTCGGCATCTATGGATTGAACCTCTGAAAAACAAAACGGCAAAGGAAGTTTTAAAAGCTTTCAAGAAAATGGCCCAAAGAAGTGGAGTGCCTCACAAACTTCGGACAGACAAAGGTGGAGAGTTTAATAATGCGATCTTTAGGAAATACTGCAAGGATGGGGTTGGCAAATATATGGATCGATCTAGCGGGATTGGTAAAAATACATGTCAAGATACTGAACACATTCATTATTTTACCACTCAAAACGATACGAAGGCAATTATAATCGAAAGGTGCACACGGACGTTTAAGACCATGCTATTTCGATACTTGACAAAACACAGAACGTACAAATATACTGACATTCTACAGAAACTGGTTGATAGTTACAATTCTACACCGCATCGATCCTTAATGGTATAGCTCCTAAAAATGTCAACAAAGAAAATCAGGCAGATATTTTTGCATATCTGTACTTGAGAAAGAAACCGATGAAACATCAATCAAAGAAACCAGTTAAGGTCCCCATCAAAAAAAGGATCAAGTATAGATTCAAAATAGGAAATCTCGTTCGAATATCTCACGCAAAACAACTTTTTAAGCGTGCCTATCAACAACAGTCGTCATCCGAAATATTTAGGGTACACAGACGATATCTATTACAAGGTATTCCCCAATATCAGCTGATTAATTTTCTAAACGAAGTTATCAAGGGTAACTTTTATGAATCAGAATTGCAGAGAGTTGATAAGAACATTGATTCACTATTTTACATAGAGAAGAAAATCAAGACGCGCAAGATAAGTGGTAGAAAACAGTGGCTTGTAAAATGGTTGGGATGGCCAACCAAATATAATTCATATGTCGATGCAGATACCATTATTGATACTGTAGACATTGATCATGACACACTACGTCACAATCAACAGTAATAAGAACAAGGAATATTTTCCAGGCATTTACAATCTCCCCTGCATCTACATGGACTCTGGCAGGTAGCGTTGGCAGATATTTGTTTAGTTGGAACTGGTAAAACAAAGGAAAACTTGTACGTACATTGCGACGTAAGTGATGAATCTATCGTCGACGGTGAAAAGGAAAGTCTCCTCCGCATGGTGAAATCGTACAAGCAAGCTAACTGGACCCAATCTTTCACGATCTTTCAATATGTACCTGTAAATAAATCAGAGATTAGAGACATCGAAATATATATATAACAAATGAGAAAGGCGAAGTTCCTTCATTTCTAAAACAATCGGTGACGATAACACTACATTTCAAATCATATCCGTTTTACTCATGAATGTTTCAAACATGTACATTCCCAATGTGGAAAAATGGATGAAGTATTACAAAAACGTTACTAGTGGCAAAATTAATCCATATATCGATAGCAATCGAGAAGTGAAACAGCATGGAGGTGGTATATCTACCAACACTAAGGAGTTCACGATTCCCATTGATAATGGCAAACGTGAGAAAACTATAGCATTACACAACCTTGGTGTAAATCTAGTTTCACCAACTCAACAGGTGATAGAACAAGCCAAATCCGAGATAATCAGTCGAACAAGAAACGTCGAACTGTAAACATCACACCACAAGCTAAGTCCAAGAAGAAAATTGTGATAAAAAAGAAACCTGCAATAAAAAAGAAACCTATATCAAAAAAACAAAAAACGACGAAGCAGAAAGGTAAGAATAAGAAATTTCTACCATCATGGCTGCAGTAAACAGTGAATTTTTCACGGAAGCTCAACCCTCACAACTCGCCATTTTTGAATTACCTCCAACACAGACAGCTGTAGAGAATATATATTATCAAGACGTTCTTCCCATTTCGCACGTCGTCGGCGAAGCCCCCATCGAGTTCGTCATTTCCGGCCAGAATGGTATGGAATACATCGATCTGAAAAACACAATGATATCGGTGAAAGCTAAAATAAAAATAGGGTGATGGAAGCAAAATTGCTGTGGATGAGAACATTGGACCTGTACATTTGTAGATGTGGCGTTACAGGGAAAGCCTGTGTTGTATACAACGAACCATAATGCATATAAAGCTTACATTCAATCACTGTTAAACTTTGGTTATGAACCAAAGCATCTCAACTTGCCACGCAATTATGGTACCAAGATACTAAAGGAGAAATGGATGATGTAGATGTGAGGATCTAATTTGAATCTACTGACAAGAGCGAAACTGTTTGAGGGTAGTAAAACATGTGACATGCAAGGTCCTCTGTATCCCGATTTATTCAAAATGGATAGATATTCAATTTATCAAGTAAATGTTAATGTAAAAATGTACAGATCTAAACCAGAGTTCTGCCTTGTGACAGATGCAGCTAATTCTAGCTATAAAATTGAGTAGGAGAGCATATGTTTACGTGTGGCTAAAGTCAAAGTGAACCCTGCCGTTATATATGCACAGAGTCAAGCTCTAAATACGACTAATGCAAAGTACCCCTTCACACAATCTCTCATTAAACAGATGACTATACCAACGGGTTCGTCTAGTTACACATATGACAATATGTTTCAAGGAATGAGACCAAACTTCATCACTGTAGGATTTGTAAAGTCTACAGCTGCTACTGGAGATTATGGTCAAAATCCATGGTTCTTTAAACATTATAATGTTACATTCGTTGGTTTATTTGTGGATGGCATTCCCGTCGGGGGAACGCCTTTAAAATTGAATTATTCCTCGACAGGCGATGAGACTACCATTCCCGTTCTAGCAAATATATTTAAACCAGTGGTAAATGGTTGAACGATAGTGGATTGAATATTGATAGAGATGAGATAGCCAACGGTTATGCACTGTACACATTCAATTTGGAACCCATATTTCAAGATAGTCAATACCTTACCCTAGTAAAGCAGGGTAACGTAAGACTGGAAGCCACATTCGGAACTGCTCTCACAGAAACAATCACTTGCATCATCTATGCTGAATATCCAGGATATTTTGAAATCAACGCTGCTAGAGACATTAATGCACAGTCATGAACATACATCAACTTCGATGTGCTATCGAATGTGATCCTGTGATGAGAAATATTATTCTAGGTGTCTACGCGAGCGATCAGATACCAACAAACATACATAAGTGGCCTACCGGTTTTATTTTAAATACAGATAATAGCAACCTACCTGGAAAGCATTAGCTAGCTGTATACAAAGAATAAAGGAGAATTATTTGACAGTTATGGACACTCGTCAGAATATTTCGACTTTGATTTCTACAATTTTGTATATAACCATAAACGCATTCAGAGTACAACCTCGAATGTTTGTGGACAATATTGTGTTTTTTTCTGCTTAATCGATGTAGAGGGATGACTATGAAATGTATAACAAATATATTTGATAGAGATCATGTTAAAAGTGATAGGATTGTATATAATTACATAGAAAACTCTTTTCCGTTTTGTATTCACTATAATGATATCAAACAGAAATGTTGTTCTGAAATAAAATAATGGAATATATATTGTGTTGTTTTGCGTATGTCTCTTCATTCTACATTGAGTCATGGAAGATAACAGGTTGTAGAAGAAAGTTTGATCAAATTTCAAACTCCTACAACCGTTATGATATGTGGACCAACAGGATCCGGTAAAACATATCTAACAAAACAGATATTAGAACATGCAGATGGAATGTTTGAACAGCCTCCAACAAAAATCATTATTTGTTATAATACATGGCAGTCTCTGTTTGACGACATTAAACAAAAGTTGGAAGAAGTAACTTTCCATCAGGGTCTTCCGGATGAAGAACAATTTAAAGAATGGTCGCAGATTAGCGGACATAAGTTACTAGTCATCGATGATTGCATGGCCGATGGAGTAAATAGCCCACATCTAATGAAGATGTTCTGCGTTAGTTCACATCACGAAAACATTACTGTTATGTTTTTAGTGCAAAATATATTTCAAAAGGGTAAGGCTATGAGAACATTAAGTCTAAACACACATTATTTTAATCTGTTTTATCGTTGAAATGTTGGGAAGGCAAATATTTCCAAGACAAACTGCATATTTTAGAGACACATATCTTAAAGCAACCTCTAAACGTTAGGTTATTTGTTGATAGATATAAATCCCCATGAAACACAACTCAATATTAAAGAATATTCGATTGAAATTACACCATTACGCACTCGAATATTGCCCGGAGAAGACACCATTTTTTACGAACCGAGAAAACGAAAGAATTTGCTGATTTTTTTAATACTGCTTCAAAGCAACAACAAACAGTTATATTGGAGTCATTGGCTTATAAACAGCTAAAGTTTTCAATCGAAATAATCTATAATGCTGTCATGGATAATATTCCAATCAGTAAAAGTGATAAAAATAAATTGATCAGACATAAATTGACTATTCGTAAAGTTTTAGCCGAAGGAATAAGACCAAAGCAGAGACAGAAGAGATTATTGTCACTCAAAGGAAGCTTGTTAACTTTATTTGTTAAAGCGTATTTAGAATGGCAAAAGAATTAGTTTTAATTCCGAGAGCTAAATACGAAGAGTTGATAAATGACAGTAAACAGGTATCAAATGAAAGGAAGGAGCCACCAAGTAGAGTAAAACAAGAATCAAACGAATGGAAGGAACCACCAAGTATTGTAAAACAACAAACTAATGACAATAACTCAGTAGAAAAAAATGATTCAAATCCTGAAACAACACAGGACGCTGGACAATTATATGTGGAAACTACACCTCGTGAGTTCATGACTCGCATCAATAAACAGAAGGCGAAGAAGAAATGGCTGGCATTCAAAGTTTAGACATGCCCACTTGCTCCGCCCACACACTTTAAGTATAGCTGTTTCAAGGCAGATTTCATACAGGATCTAAATTGTTCACCATGGCAGACGGATTTCTTGCTGGTCTACTGAAGATATATGGAGAAGGAGATGAAGAAGATAGAGAAACAATACGAGACTTAAAGAAAAAACTAGACAGTCTAGATACCTCATCAACTAAAAATACGAAAACGTCGGTAAAAGATAGTGATGTTGAAACTGGGCCAAATGAAGAAACCACCCAAGAGTGTGAAGAATGCCACAAGCAAGTTTGTGAAATAAATCGAGTGAAGCATCTTAAAGCTCACCTTGTAGGTTTTTTGTGTGAAATATGTGGTAAAACATTTTCTCGACTTTTCAATTTAACTCGCCATGTGTCGCTTGTACATGAGGATGAGGTAATTGATAAAGAGAATATTCCTTCTACTTCTTCAAAACGGATACCTTGCAATTATTGTACCATAACATTGAGCAATGTTTTCGCCTTAAAACGACATGTATTAAAAACGCATGAAATTTACAACTCACCAGCTAACGATTCTCCAGAACAGCGTGCGGCTTCTCCGAAACAGCGTGCGGCTTCTCCGAAACAGCGTGCGGCTTCTCCAGAACAGCGTGCGGCTTCTCCTGAACAGCGTGCGGCTTCTCCGGAACTTGGTGTAGATTCTCCAATCGTGGGACCGAGTTGGATGCAATCCCCAGAACTTGCACGAGAACAGCGTTCTCCAGCTGTAGAAGAGCAGGAGGGAGGTAATGTTTTTATTCACAACGATCATCGTTATTCAGACGAAAGCAGATTAAATGGCGTTGCTAATATTAGAAACATATATCCGAATGGTGACGATGATAAGGATTTGCTTCGCTTTGCAACAAACACTTCACAGGAAGTGAGAACACATTTAGAAAAAAGAAGTAACGAGCTAGGAGGGATTAAATGGTATTTATGTATTCAAGTGGAATTAGAAAAAGAAGACAAGGATGGAAACAAGCAGCAGTCCTATCCACACTTTAGAAGTAAAATTTATTTGCCAAATGAGAAGTTTTCGCAACATGATTTGAACGAAGCATTTCAAAAGATGTTTTTAGGCTTTGAAGAATACATTAGGGAAGGATCGAATTGGATTTTAAAAAGGATCATTAAACTAGAAGTGAGTACTGTGAAATATTCACCTTTATCAGGATCTTCGCACTCCAGGAACATTCAGGCAACATAAACTGTTGAACATTCTCAACAATGACGAGAAATGTTTCACGTGGTCAGTAATTGCTTCTCTACATCCAGCAGCAGACATGCCAGAACTTGAGAATCATTATACAAAATATGAACTCGAACTCAATATGTATGGTATCGAATACCTTGTTCGTATTTCTCATGTGAATAAGTTTGAAAAACAAAATAATATTTCTGTGAATGTATTTGGAAATGAGGATGAGACAATTTTCCCATTGTATGTTACAAAGGTTAGAGAATCACGACATCACGTTAATTTATTACTGTTACAACAAGGTAAAAAAACACATAATTGTCTGATAACAAATCTAGATACGTTTCTTAGCAGAACGAAATCTCATCATTGTACAACATATTTTTGCCAATTTTGCTTACAAGGGTTCACGGGCAAGGATTTACTTGAAAATCATGTCGAATATTGTTCTAAATACGATCCACAACATGTGAAACACCCATCAGAAGGTGAGCAATTTTTAGAATTTTGCGATTTTAATAAACAGATGCGCGTCCCGTTTGTAATCTATGCAGATTTTGAAACTTTTACACAAAAGATGGATTCTTGTCTGCCTAATCCTCAAACGTCTAGTACGACTCCAAATACTAAATTTGAACCTTGCGGTTTTGGTTATCAGGTTGTGTGTGTGGATGAGAGGTACACTAAATCACCCGTTGTCTATCGAGGGCCAAATGTTAGTAAAACATTCCTAGAAAATTTGATTGAAGAACAGCACCTTATTAAAAGCATTTTAAAGCATGTCGAACCACTAAAAATGACGGGGGAAGATGAGCGTCATTTTCAAAAAACGTCATATTTGTAATAAGTATTTCGCGAGAGATTCCATCAAAGTCAGAGATCACTGCCATTTAACGGGGAAATATAGATCGGCAGCATGTCAATTTTGTAACATACAATATCAACATCCTTCTTTCATCCCTGTAGTTTTTCCACAATTTGAAAGGATTTGACAGCCATAGCGAAAGTTTAGGTATATTCAAAGATCATGAAATTAAATGTATACCAAACAACATGGGAAAATATATTTCATTTAGTTTAGGAAGTTTACGATTTATAGATTCATTCTAATTCATGTCAGAAAGTTTAGATTCACTGGTAAGTAATTTAGCAAAGGGAGGAAGCTCCAAGTTCAAACATTTTTCAAAAGAATTTACTAAACCTCAGACGGAACTGTTACTTAGAAAAGGAATCTATCCATACGAGTATGTACCCGAGGAAAGTAAATTCAGTGAAACACAACTCCCATCACAACAACAATTTCATAGTCAGTTGAGCAAATCTAACATATCAGATTCTGACCATGTTCATGCACAACGTGCTTGGAACGAATTCCATATTCAAAATTTAGGAGAATATCACGACTTGTATTTAAAAACAGATGTGCTTCTCCTTACAGATGTCTTTGAGAATTTTAGAACTATGTGTTTAAATTATTATGGATTAGATCCGTGCCAATTCTATACTAGCCCCGGTCTAGCTTGGAATGCAGCATTAAAAATGACAGGTGTGCAATTAGAATTACTTACCGATCCGGACATGTATCTATTCTTTGAGGGTGGTGTTCGCGGCGGCGTATCTATGATATCTAACAAGTACTCGAAAGCCAACAACCCTACATTCCTGAAACGTGCGATGTATCAAAACCAAACACATATATTCTATATTCAGACTGTAATAATCTGTATGGGAAAGCAATGATGGAACCATTACCTATGGGAGATTTCCGCTGGGTTGAAAATATAGAGGAATTTGACATTGACAGTATTTCAAAAGAGGGAGACTTGGGCTACGTGTTAGAGGTGGAATTAGAGTATCCCGTTGCATTACACGATGCACACTCCGACTACCCTCTAGCTCCCGAGCGGAGGAAAGTTTCTGACGATGAACTCTCCCCATACAGTAGAGACCTTTGGAACACATTACATGGTAGCCATTCCATTCTAAAATTAAAAAGGACGCGTGAAAACGGAAAAACTAATTCCAAATCTAGAAAATAAAACAAAATATATCTGTCATTATAGGAATCTGCAGCTGTATCTAGATCTCGGCTAGTCCCAATTATTCTGACGTTTTATCGACTTTTTTCATATCGGTCTGTCGTCGATTACACACCGATATGAAAAAGGTCGATAAAACGTCAGAATAATTCGGACTACATCTCGGTATGAAGCTTACCAAAATTCATAAAATTTTAGATTTAGACAACGTCCTTGGCTAAGACCCTATATCTTATTTAATTCGCAACAAAGGGTTGAATCGCAAAATGACTTTGAGAAAAACTTTTTTAAGCTCAGGAACAATGCCGTGTTCGGTAAAACAATGGAGAATGTTAGGAATCGAGAAGACATAAAGTTAGCTCATACTGAGAAAAAAAAGAAAAAAAAATATTGTGCAAAACCGTCTTTTGAACGATTTAAAATCTTTAGCGAGAATTTGGTGGGCATTGAGAATGCAAAAACCAAATTATTACTGAACAAACCGGTATATGCTGGACAAGCCATTCTAGAGCTCTCGAAAATAGTCATGTATGAATTTTATTACAAATATCTCAAGCCGAAATATCATGACGGAATGAAGTTATTATTTACAGACACCGATTCTTTCGGTATCGAAATTGAAACACTCGATCTATACTCCAATCTTCACCAGATCACGATTCATCAAACAAAAACATCTCGGGATACTTTAAAGACGAAACTTCATCACATCCCATTTCAGAGTTTGTCGGTCTTCGTCCAAAGTTGTATTTTTATGTAATTTGTATGCACGAAAGGTCTGTTGTCGAGAGTTGTACTGTAATCACAACAACGTCAAAAGAGAAACAAGTGGCTAAAGGTGTCGCTAAAGCAACCATTAAAAAAGACTTCCAACACGATATGTACGTGAAATGTTTGTTCGATAAGACGAACAAGATGTGTGCAATGAATTTAATTAGATCAGATAAACATCAGTTACATGTATATACAAGCAACAAATCGGGGCCATCACCTTTTGATGATAAGCGCTACGTACTTCTTAATGGTTGTAATACGCTTGCCCTTGGCCACTATAAAATAAAAATATAAACACGCTGTCATCTGTAACCCGTTTATGATTTCAACGTATAAAAAACTGTGAATGAAATAGAAATACATGTCTTTTCAATTATCTATGATTTGTACATATTGATTGTTAAATAATTTGATATTAAAAAAAAATGATTTAGCTGAATAAAAAAAACTATGTATCTTGAATTGTTGTTAAATTGATCTTTGTTCTTGATTTGACAATCAATATGGTGTTTATAAAGAAACATTATTATATATATCAATAAAAAACAGCTTTAGATTATTTTTTTTTATAAAAATTCATCCTTGTCCCAATAGACCATCTGCTGTTGATGTTGAGGCATCATAGCAGCATATGGCGGTGGTTGTGGTGGTGATGTGAGGATTGGTACGGTGGCGGCAGGTGATGACATTGGAGTAACATGCACCACGGTGGCGGTAGTAGCGGTGATGGCAGGCATGGTGGTGGGTATGGTGGTGGATGTGGGTACGACGGTGACGGATTCTTTCTGTAAAGGAATGACATTGTATTACATAAAGAATTGAATACATATCAAAATATTAAAATTAAAAAAATAATAAGTCATCGCTTTACGTTGTCGATATGATGACTCGCCATCGTCTTCATTCTCAGCACCGCTGTCGCCACCTCCTCAAATTCGTTCAACCCGAGGCTAACACATTTGCCCCGGGAGGCTAGGTGAACGTAAAGTTCACCATTTCCCTCAAACTTGTTGAGGGTGATTTTCAATTTTGGTGATAGCTTACACACCAATTTGTTTCGTCCATTTACACATATAACTTCAACTACACCAAAATTAAAAAACATTTTTTTTAAATCTGTTCACGTGTGCTTCCTGTGATATTGCGTCAAAAATATGGCAAGTGGTGTTAATGTGAAATTGCGCCTTTATAGAGACTTCGACTCGGTAGTACCAGAGACCTAAATTTACTTTAGGTCTCTGGTAGTTCCAAACTGAACTCTTATTGATAGATTGAGTAAATCTATCTAAAACAGTTTTTTATGTCTGTATACAATCAATATCTGGTGCTAATGAATACATGTTTAATTATTTTTTAATTATGATCAGGCTGCGTTATGTCTATGCAAAACAGTTTTTATGTCTGTATACAATCAATATCTGGTGCTAATGAATACATGTTTAATTATTTTTTAATTATGATCAGGCTGTGTTATGTCTATGCAAAACAGTTGTTTATGTCTGTATACAATCAATATATGATATTAATTATTATATGTCTTGTATGTTAACTAGTCATAATAAATGTTTTAAATTGTATACTTGTTTTTATAAATTTACTGGTTGCTCTGTAGCAAATGGAGGCTCCACATCATCCCTGAGGTCAATTAGTACAAACAAAAAACAAACAAGAAATTTGTAAAACATTATTTATGTTTGATTAAATACTAATGTATGAACATACTAGCATTTTTAATGGACATGTGTATGCGAGTAGTTAATTGTTGTAAATATTTCCATTGCTGAATGTTATGCAATACCTCGAATGGTTGCTTTGTTGTTGATGAACTGTCTAAGGTCAATGCGCACTTGCCCTTGATAGCGACAAACGGAACGACATATCCATCATGTAAAGGGTACTGTTCCAGATAACCGCACAGTGGTGTTGAAATCATCTGATGGTGGCGGTGACACGATCCTAATACAGTCTGAAGTATTTGATATATCGATCGACTTCCGTTGATCTCTCGGTGATAACTAGTGACGTACACATCATGACCAAAAGTACAACTGTTCCCGTTAATTTGAGTATGGTGATGTGTATCCGGTATTTGCCAGATATGGAGTTCAAACTGGACGATATACTTGGTGTGGTTAAACTTCTTGCCAACATTACACTTTCCGGTATATTAGTCTCTGAGATCATGAGCCTTCGGTTGATTGTTACAGAATGATGTGTACTTCATTATTTAGCTACTTATATCTCTTATCGGATGTGTCTCTGTTAAAACGTATCGTAAAATATTCTGTTACCTGCTAAAAAAAGTTACTCTTTTAGGGAAAAAAACAGCGTGGCATATTTCTATCGTTTGTAATAAGGAATGCTCCTTTAACTATGGAATGAAATGAATTAATTTTAAATAACAATCTAGCGAGAGGGGTTGGCGCTGGTCTGTTTAAGGATTACGTTCTGTGGTTAAGTAGGTCAGAGTTCTGTAAGCGTAATTAAAACGTCTCTAGATCATATCTCTGACTTATATAGTTTATGCTGGTGTGAGTAAGGTGGGAGCAGGGTGTGAGTAGTGTGTGAGTAAGGTGTGAGTAGGGTGTGAGTAAGGTGTGAGTAGTGTGGGAGTAATGTGTGAGGGATGGGTGAGTAATGTGTGAGGGATGTGGGAGTAATGTGTGAGTGAGGTGTGAGTAAGATGTGTGAGTAAGGTGTGAGTAAGGTGTGAGTAGGGTGTGAGTAATGTGTGAGTAAGGTGTGTGAGTAATGTGTGAGTGAGGTGTGAGTAAGGTGTGTGAGTAATGTGTGAGTAGGGTGTGAGTAATGTGGGAGTAAGATGTGAATAATGTGTGAGTAATGTGTGAGTAGGGTGTGAGTAGGGTGTGAGTAGGGTGGGAGTAAGGTGCGATTAACGTGTGAGTAATGTGTGAGTAGGGTGGGAATAAGGTGTGATTAAGGTGTGAGTAATGTGTGTGAGTAAGGTGTGAGTATGATGGGAGTAAGGTGTGATTAACGTGCAAGTAATGTGTGAGTAAGGTGTGAGTAATGTGTGAGTAAGGTGTGTGAGTAATGTGTGTGAGTAATGTGTGAGTAATGTGCATGTGCGAGCACCACAACCCCCAAAATTACCCTATTGAAGCACTCTTAAAGATTAAAGATATGATTATTATACACAGATTTATTCTGACAAAATACATACAATAGTTTCTTTTTAATATTCTCATTCATTACTGTCCGTCAGTTTTAACCATATACCTTGCTACCACACCTGAATGAACTCTGGACGGTAGACTTTTGTTTCTGACCCTGTCAGGAAAAAGGTACATGGTCGAAACTGGAGTATTTATAAACCATGTCCAGCTGCATTTGTTGCCAGTATTGTGGGGTCTCACTGATGATTTTAAATGTTGATTAGAGCGCGTCTTGTTTTAATAGTCTATGAAATATTTATATATCTTTAAGTTGTCCAGCAGAGATATTGTACTAATCTTGTAATAACATTCAGGTCATTCACCAAAACGTGCATAAGGTAAACATTGACATACTTTCTCTCTATTTTTTATCAATTGTTGTTTCTTTTTCCGGGCAATGATGGTATTTTTTCTAGTTAGAAACAAGTGAGAAACTGGTAGTGATTCCCAGTAAGGCACTTTGAAGGCGGTGTTTGAAATCGGTCTTTCTGTTGAGGCTAAATCTAGCACTTCATTAGCACATACATTTGGTCAACAGGCTGGAAGCAAGTTATTGAATTCAAGACATCCTTTCGCAGAATCTCCTCTGAGATTTTATTGCCACTTCATACTTCACTATCGTATGTGTGATCTCAAGTTCTTCTGCGAATGTTCTTTAGCAGGAATTTCACCATTTTTCGTTGATGTCATGTAGCCTTCCCATGTTTTGTTTTTTAAAGCTGTCATTTGTCTAATTTAATGGTTACTTCAGATATTATTTCACAAACTGATGTCTTTTGCACAGTTTATGGACGGTAGGATTATCAGAAAGTCCATGCTCTAAAAGTAATGATTTGTAAACCATATGTTACTCTTGAAAAGTTAGCAAATTATGTAACTTTTGAAATGCCTTATAAAACTAGAACAACTTGTCCATTCAATCAATGTTGTGGTGGACACAAGAATGTGCTGCACTCATTGCATCATTTGAGGTCACCATAATCCCGCTTTTGACTTCGCTGTCCAACGTTTGCACAAGTGGGGAAGGCAAGGGGATCTGACCCCAGGCCGGGAGATACCAAGTCCTTAAAAAGTGAGTTGCTATTCCTTGCCAAACGATCAGCGTTAAACATAATCGTAAACAACTGCAGGGTTCATCCGCTGTCAGTATAATGCTATGTTGGGTGCCTTCGCCATGGTATTGCAGTGAAATAGCAACTAATAGTCGGCATCAGATCCGCACTATTGTAAGAACGCAAACTAACTGCATCCAGCAAACATGAATATATATGACATTAGCTGTAATGGGACATTAAAAACTAATCCAAAACCATAAGTGTATTTTTATTTCACTAACAAATTTTGTCAAATTGCTTTTAAGCAGTAATGAATCTTTCTTTCGAATAGCTTTTTTTTATTTATGTATATCACTCTGCCTTTCTTATGTTGCGGAACTGGACTGGGTCGATCGTCGGCGATTATTTAGCTCCATTGGTCTGGCCATACGTTTATTGCGTCTCCTGTTACTGTGGTGCCTGGGACCAACCGTTGTTTCAAGCATATGGTGTTTGTTTGGCAGGGGATACCCGAACCTGGGTTGTAATTAGTTGTCTTCGGGCGATAGAAAAAGGAGGAAGGAATATAGCGGAAATGGACTGGGTCGATCATCGGCGACTAGGTACATGCAGCTTAATTGGTTGAGCGCCCATCTCAAGTTCGTAGGGTCTCGGGTTCAAACCCTGGCCTGGCCATGCATTTTTTCATGTCCTGTTACACTTCTTAGAACAAGATTTGGTATGAACAATTGTCATCACGCTGCTGAAAAAACATGTACCAGGTACATGTAAAATTCTGAAAAAAAGGAAAGCTTTCCTGTTTTTTTTCAAGGGATAATATAGTTTCAATTATATATGTTAATTATTAAAGGCAGGAAAAGACAAGGACAACTTCACAGGTGAATGGACTGATAGCTTAGACACCTAATAATTAATACATCCCACCATGGACCAGGCACATACAAATTATGTAACCAATCACTTACAGTGTATAATAAGATACCCGATGGGCCTGCATGGCTCACCTTGTATTAAGCTCATACCATTAAACTTAAAAAGGACCAACTAGACTCAATATCATTACAGTACTATGACTCTTGGTCATTCAAAAGGTCCTCTTAAATTTTTTCAGTAAGTTATAACAGGAACAAGAAATTCAGTTTGAGCACAAAATCCATGCTTGAGCATGAAAACGGTTTCATGAATATGGGCCCAGGTCATGACACAGTGAAGTAAACAGACAGACAGTTCAACAACATGGTAACATAACACAATCTTATTTTGTCTGGCGTAGAAAAGATCATCTACACTAAGGATACCAACTCCTCTTTTAAGAGAACTGTGAAGCCAGATCCAAGCTATGTAGAGTAAAACTCTGTGAAAATTGTAGTTTTCTTTTGATTTATTTCTACATTTTAATTTTGTTTCAACAAACATAAAAAAACATTTTTGCATACACACACTTTCTTTCATTCAAACAAACATTTATGTCACATGGTATTCCAGTAGAGGAAATTCTGATTTCCACATAAAAAAATCCTGCAATCATGAATTTTTTGAGTGTGGTGAACTAGGTAAACATCATTGTTGGATGGCTGTTTTTTTCTATTTTGTGGCAATGTGAATTAATTTGCAGTCAAACAATATTACAGATCCCAACTATTTCAAAATCACAAGTCCAACACACCACATATATGTTTTCTCCCTGATATAGACTTTTAACTTATCCAGGTCTTCTTGTGTTAGTGCTGTATACTGGCTACTACCAGTGCTACAACACGACTGTATGTACTTCTTGGAGGAAACCACAAGAGCTTCCTTACAATGGTACATTCAATGTTGGAGCCATCAGTTTTGTGAAGTCACACAATAATGCCATGGAAAACTGTGTGTTAGCATGTAATGTCCTTTCACAAACATTTTCAAACAATTGATATATTATCTTAATTTCATTATTTCATAGATGTTGTTTGATGCTATAAAATAGGAGTGTTCAATCTAAAGTCTATTACATAAAACGAAGATTAATCGTAACCATTATGAGATGTCATTCCTGGTCTTATAAGTGAGATTTCCAGGTCCGGGTAACAAAGATTTAGTTTTACAGTCCAGTATGCAAAGGAAAAATATGTTCTTTCCTCGGAACAGAAGCACTTCCCTTGGACCAATATTGTCCTACGGTAAATGGAAACCATCCAGTGACATGATGTTTAGTCAGTTAGTGAGAAACACGTCCATTTCTCATAGTCTGTCAGGACTGGAACCATCTAGTGATAGACATGATGTTTAATCAGTTTGTGAGAAACAGGTCCATTTCTCATAGTCTGTCTGGACTGGAACAGTTAGAACAACAGAAAGACGTAGGACTAACACTCAGAGACCTGCTCCCCCTCTACACGGAGGGGACTTCCCTACATTCTGTGCTGAGTCTTCCCACTGCTGAGGGGTCTTAGCCTGAAAAAATTATAACAGAAATGAGAGAGTGCACTTTGACAGAGGATATTAGAATATTTAGTGCGGCCATCAGATGTTGTGAACAGGCAGTAATTTACTGTGTGAATGACAGAAAAAAACATAGTTTGTCTTTATGTACTGGTATTGTATGAACAACAATAGATATATACAAACCAAAATGGACAGTGCATGAACTCCGGAATTCAGTTCCTCTTGTAA
The DNA here is from genome assembly GCF_002113885.1 of Mizuhopecten yessoensis. Classification (NCBI taxonomy): domain Eukaryota; kingdom Metazoa; phylum Mollusca; class Bivalvia; order Pectinida; family Pectinidae; genus Mizuhopecten; species Mizuhopecten yessoensis. Next base: position 67,877 of record NW_018408041.1, read on the forward strand.
AACTTCGTTCACCATTCTATGTCTCTGAAACGTAACATACAGCTATTGAGACTCCCTGATAATGAAAGATTTTGACCAATTTAGGTGGAATGATGGCTGAATTAAAGTTTCCCATGGTGAATGAATATAATGCAATATATTCGTCTTTCTATTATTGAGCAGATCACAGCAGGCTCATTAAATATCTCAGAATTTGATTTGAGCAAGGGCCTAAGAAAATTACCACAGCCTGATAATTTGTTCCAAAAATCATCTGGAAATATCAGCTAATCAGATCATGACAGCCCCATTAATGGTCAGAAATATTTTTGAAATAACATTACCTCATTAAGTATGTGTAAATTTCACTCAACATAAACCTTGGGTAAGTTAACTCAGTAGAAAGTATACCAAGCAATTTTCTTTAAAACCTGATAGTTTCTTCAAATATCAGAAGGCAGTAGCCTAATTAAATGCGTGTAAACTTGACTGAGCAACAAATTGAAAACATAAACTGACGAGGTCACACTAATGTTCTCAGGATTGATATTTCAGTCACATGAGACAGTGAATGGTTTTATCTCCTATAGTTTATCAATTTACCTTCACAAAAATGTACGATCAATGCTGACACTACAATAGAGATTAGTAATATACTTAAACTATTGCACATGTATTATGAATTATGATGTCTATTAGTTGATAGACAGCACGCTGTTGTTTTTCAATAGAAGGCAAAATGTCAGACCAAGATTGCAAACTTGGATTTCATAACTCTAGATAAACACTTTGTCTCAAAAACTACCTGTTCCTGGCAAATCTTCGTGACTTCAATGCTATCCACAGATCCTACTTTCCAACAAGTGTTGGTAAAGTGTACCGACTCTACCAGGTACAATATGGACACCTCGGTCAGGTATAGGGAGAACATTTAATTATCCTGTACAACATTTCATTTTGTTTGACAATAGAGGAATAAATGCTACAGATAATGTAGGGTAATTTTACTTACCTTTATCAAGGCAACACTTTGAAATTTGTCAGATATAACCACCACCTTGAAATGAGTCTCAGATCCTGAAGAATAGAAGTAAACATCATTACGTATGATGTAGCTATAAAATGTAGATTGTGACAAACAGAAAGCAAATCATTCCTGTTATAACCTGTTACATAAACTGTATCGCATTTAGGTGAAATAATAAAGGGAACAACCCTGTGTGATGGAGACAAGATATTTAGTTACTGCTCTTTATAAAGTTACAGCAAGTAGATCAGTCCAAACACAAATCAAATACAGGTTCTCAACAAATGTATGTAATAACCCCAACATGATGTCATCAAAATAGTATAGCGCTAAGTGTTTCAATAAAAACCACAGCCTCCTTCATCTCACTTCCTATTTTCAGAGCTAGAGGGTGTATTATCTTATAATAAATAATAGATAGTTATAGAATGAATGTTGTCAGAAATTGACTTTTCTTTTTTAACCAAACAAACTTTAAAGTGGTATTCATCAACAGTTTTGAAACCTTTTAAAATTGTTCTGATTTTCTGGAGAAATTACAACAGAAAGAGAAACTTTTCACCTAATATTATAGTTCTTCGTTACTTTGCATCTGCACTTTCAAAAGTCGTTTGCAAACTAATACATCTGGACTGTGTTTCTCAAAAAAAAAAGGACGCCAACAATTAGATAATTGTTATTAAATTGTTGGTATCATTTCAGCTTAGTTTTATGGCTGATTTATAACAGGCTCCTTCCCCTAGCAAGAAAAGTTCTTCATTTTCTCAAAAAAAAAAAGAAGAAGAAAAAAGAAGGAATATCTTTCAATAATAACATTGTTATATTTTCCCAATTCATGTGGGAACAGACTGCTGTTTAATTTAGGTACCAAACCCCCCACTTCAAGTGGGACTAGTGTAATCTGAATAGCTGTTTCCTTATCTACATTACATACATTCCTTGTCATTCTGAAGGCAGATGAAACGGCATAATGACCTAAACAATATCCACTGAACACAATGGAGGACTTTAATGACTTGGTGTACCTAACACAGCTACCTTTAGGAACATTGTGCATGTAGCTTTCATTGATCACTTCCAGGTGCTGTGGGGCTAGTCTCTCTGTCAGCTTCTTTGTGATGGATTCCTCGACTGGTTTCTGAAACATATCAGAAATCAGTATCCAGTATAGGACTCATGTACGTCAATGTGAACTGAAGGGCTTAGTCTCCGAAGGATGATGTGACATTTAGTACTTTGATATTATTGAAATAATAAACACCAGTTGCTTGAGTAATATATTATGTATACATGTTCAAATGGTAAAACCAGCAGTTAAATCTGTGTTGATGAAGGTGACGGAGTGCATATTGTACTAATTATTGAAACTTCATTCATAAACATTTCACGGGCTGTGCTAAACATACCTATACATGTGCTTACCAACCTTAAGGAAATACATGGATTCTGAAACACTTGAATTATATACTTTTGGCACTCGCTCATATATTTATATATGGCAAGCCAAGTTGTCATTTATTCATGGAGCAATGTTGATCCAGTACTTAACCAAATTATATTAGATATCTTAAATATCTTATAAGATATCTTATAAATTATATAAGCTATCTAACGAACATATAAGATATCTTATAAACATATAAGATATCTTATTTTATTTATTCATGGAGCAATATTGATCCAGTACTTAACCAAATTATATAAGATATCTAATGAACATATAAGATATCTAATGAACATATAAGATATCTTATAAACATATAAGATATCTTATTTTAAGTTTATGAGATATCTTATATCTTTTAAAAGATATCTTATATAATTTATAAGATATCTTATAAAATATATAAGATATGGCAAGCCAAGTTGTCATTTATTCATGGAGCAATATTGATCCAGTACTTAACCAAATTATATAAGATATCTTATATACTTTATGAGATAACTTATAACATGTAATATGACATCATACATGTGGTTGACAGGTCATGGCCAACTTATTTAGTTTCAATTTTAAACCATACCATACTATCTGATGACATCCTCAAAAGTCTCCAGGATTTATCTAACCTAGTCAAAATGGATGTACCTACAATAAATATATTTTTTAATAAGAATTTAATATAATCATATATGCATTTCATGGTTTACCGTCATCTTTACAATGCAGCAAAATGTAGCTAATTATAATTAATTTAATATTTGATGCTGTCTGAAATTATTGACTGAACACACATTCCTTTGCACCATTTCAATAAGTTCAATACATCACATAACTGGTTCCGATTTTTAATTGTGATCTTGAGTAGGCCTGTGACTTATGAGTTATACAGTGAGCCTCAAGTAACATTAGCACACACTAATGTTATATTCATTGGCAATCATCAGATCATCGATGCTCATTGTCATGTCCAGATATTAATTAGCAAATTCACGTGATTAACACTTGGGGACAGATTGACATGATACCAGTTACAAAACAATTCTTTACTAATTTACGGCACACAACGTTAACCCTTACCTCTCAGCATCCTTTTACACCCTGATGACTTCAGTAGCCTTTGAGTCTTTTTAGTCTGAAGTATTCTAACGACGTTTCTCATTGGTCGCATCCACGAAATAAACCAATCAACTCTATTCATACATATAGATTTGGTGAGGCAAAAAGAAAATGGCGACGTAAACAAAGAAACAAGGCTAGATTGTTATTAATGATCAATTCAATTTAGTACTATTTTAAGAACATGTCATGCGATGGACACTCGTCATCTCAAAAGACGTTTACCTTCTTTGACACATCAAATGATGAACGAATAACAGTTTCGATTCCAGAGGTAGGCCTAATGCATCCAACTTTATCTGAATAATTATGGGCATGGTGATGATAATTTGAGTTTTATGGAAAGTTCTTTTTGCACAACCAATATGATTTTCTATGTGACATTTTGATGACTAGTACGATATGTACACTGTCATCTTAATCAGACGAATGATCAGTGAAGCCTATACACACAAAGGTATAAAATGTGTACGAGTTGTCCACAAAATCGATGTTGAATCGGCTATGCTGTAAGTACAATAGCTGTTATGTATGTACCGAAATGACTCGATTCAGCTACGCTTTGTTTACTACTTGGTCATAGATGTGCGAAGGTCTTTGAGCCCCCTAATCTCGATTTAGAAGTGGCCAACTGTGGCGTATCCAGATGGCTTCCTTTATCTGACGCTTGAACAGATTGCTCTCTTTGTCCAATACTTTAAAGTTATCCCAGTCAATCACATGGTTTTTCTGTAAGACATGGTCTGTGATTGCCGATTTATTCATCTTGGACTCCGACTGCTTCCTTTGTGATCTGGTGAATTTCCTACCTTCTTGGGTTTCATATCTTTACAGTGTTCACCAAGGCGGACCCCAAATCGCCTTCCAGGCTCTTAAATATACGACGTGTCATAGTCTTTGCATTTAATTTTGTATACACATTCTGCGACGTTTTCTTTAAGTGTTTTATCCTTAGGGTTTACTAGGATAATATTACTCATTGCCCTAGCGATGTGACTCTGTTCTTGTATTTTGTCTTGTTGTTCTGTGACTATTGTATCACATCTGTTGAGCAATGTGCGTACGACGCCTAACTTCTAGTGCAAAGCATGGTGAGATTTGAAGTTCAGGTATTGGTCCGTATAGGTCTTTTTTCTATAGACCAATACCTTCACGGTTCCGTCTTCTTTCTTAACCAGTAGAGTGTCTAGGAAGGTCATTGTGCCGTTGGTTTCTTCCTCACATGTACATTTGATGTTGTTAATGGCATCTATGGTGTTGATATGTGTGGTCAAATCCTTCTGTGACCCCTTCTTGATTATCTCAAGTATATTGTCAACATATCGTTTCCATAAGCTAGGCTTGCATTCTATTGGGGCAGTGGCTATAGCTTCTTGCTCCAGATGTTCCATGAACAAATAAGCCCCAATGGGAGACACTGGACTTCCCATAGCAGTTCCGAAGCATTGTTGATAGAAGTTGTTTCGGAAACTAAAATATGTTGTTGTCAGAACAAAGTCCAATCTGTCTAATTCTAAGCGTTTCCGAATGATTCTAAGTGCATCGTCAATGGATGTGTTGGTAAAGAGAGAGACAACATCATGTGAAATGAATTCTTCATCTTCCTGAATCCTGATGGTGTTCCGATTTACCCACTAGCGATCCAAGAATGTCTGCTAGTGATCTGGAAACATTGTAACCAATTGATTCAGTGTAGTCCACATTAGGACTCAGTGGGTTTCCCTGCTTGTGAAGATTTGGTGTACAGTATATTCTAGGAGTGATCAATTCTCTGCTGTGGGATACAGATATCCGAGTTGGCCTTTGGTAATATTGCTCTCTTGTTTTAATTTTGACAGGATGGCTATGAGTCTTTTAAACTTTTGAGCTGGATTGGTCTGCAGCTGTTCATATGTCTTGTTATCCTGTAGCATTGTTATGACCTTGACCTCATAATTGTCAGTGTCCATGACAACTGTTGCCTTACCTTTGTCAGCTGGTAGTATGGTAATGGATTTGTCTCTGCCTAATTTTTGGAGTGCGACCCGTTCTTCTTTCATCATATTACTTGTTGGTAATTTTGTGGATTTCAAAACCCCCATCACCTGGGATCTCAGTTGGTCAGCCTCAGCATAGCTAAGTTTCTTATTTGCTTGTTCTGTGGCTTTAACAAAATCATCACCTGGGATTTATCGGGAACAATAGCATAGTTCATACCCTTAGCGAGTAACGTTTTCTCACTACATTTTTTAGCTCACCGGGTCCGAAGGACCATGGTGAGCTTATGCCATACCGCAGCGTCCGTCGTCCGTCCGTCAGTCAACTTTTCCTTTAAAACGCTACTAATCCTGAACGGCCAAGTAGATTTTGACAAAATTTGGTCTGGAGCATCCTTAGGTGAAGGGGACTCAATTTTGTATAAATGGTGGGTGTGTCCCCCCTGGGGGCAGAGGGGCGGGGTCCAATAGGGGAAATAGAGGTAAAACCTTCAAAATTCTTCTTCTACCATAGGGATTAAGGGATTTTATCCTAATTTAGTCTGGAGCATCCTTGGGCCAAGGGGACTCAATTTTGTATAAGCAGTGGGTGTGGTCTCCCAGGGGGCAGAAGGGCGGGGTCCAATAGGAGAAATATAGGTAAAACCTTTAAAATCCTTCTTCGACCATCGTGATTAAGGGATTTTATCCTTATTCAGTCTGGAGCATCCTTTGGCCAAGGGGACTCAATTTTGTATAAACGGTGGGTATGACCCCCCCTAGGGACATAAAGGTAATTGGGCTCTGTTTTATTTTTTTATTTTTTTACATTTCATTTTTTTTATTGATTTTCATGTGAACAATTACATTAAGACCAGAGACAAAACATTACATTACATAACAATTCATTACATTACAATACCCATAGGATTATATACATGCTTGAGTTCAACATGAGCACTGCTTAATTTGGGAACATCAGAAATTACACTCTGCACCGATATTTTTTTTTAAAATATACATATTTATTAACATGCCCTCACATACCTCCACCTTCATCGGTGATTTAGTTGGATCTAAACACAATAGTTTCAGAATAAAATATGCAAGTTCATTTTGAAGCAATTTGTTCACCTAGTTTCTTCCAAGTTTTTTTAGCAGCGCCCATATTAAAGTTAATTTTTAGCTTAGCTTTTGCTATAGATAAGTCAACACTTAGACGAATAGACATACAGCAAGACCAATTTCCATCATCAGTGCAATATTCATTACCGTACCGACAAAGACTTTGTTTATATTTTACTTTGTTCCTCCCTTTCGGATAAGGCATGCCGTCCCCCCCACCTTGTAAGGAATTTTGTGTATTCATTTCTTGATTTATACACAATCTTTTCTACCTCATAGTATTGACATATGTGTGATTTTAAGACTTCAAAACACACATAAATTTTCTTAATTCTACAGTGATAGACATATTGCTTAAAAAGCAGCGACATCATATTAATCATACCATTATGGCGACCATGAAGCCCTAGCAGTATCGATATTGGCGATATACTAAAATTGAACATGGTTTTATCGAGAAACCACTTCTCTAACTCCTTTCGAAGTTTGATTATCCTTGAACATTCATAAAATAAATGTATATAGGTTAGCTCTGTTTGAAATTTGTTATATCTCAAGTACTGGATGGATCTCTTTGAAATTTCATATGTACTTACAGCATCTACCATGGAGTGCTATATCTTTACTTCATACCAATTGTTTTAAAGATATTCAGGTGAGCGATACAGGCCCTCTGGTCCTCTTGTTTAGCATAGAATCATTCAGAGCTGCATCTGTGTTGGTGTTGTTTTGTGTTGATTTCTCTACAACACGGTTTAATTAGTGGCGTTGTTTAGTTGTGTCGAGCGCTCGTTCACCCTTCATGTGTTTGTTCATATCCCCTACAGTGTCACTCGATAAGTGTTGGGTCAGTGTTTTGGTGAGTGCTGTTTCCTCATGCTTGTATGCGTCTATTTTGTTGTTTACAACCCGTATTCTCTCTTTCAATAGATCTTTCTGTGCTTTCTTGATGATATATCTAGCATTTATTGTGTTGACTGGGCACCTAATATTCAGACTTGCAGGTGTTACATGTAAGTCTCTACATCTCAGTGTAAACACAAGGTGATTTCGATGTCTCACTAATTTCTTTTCTAGGCTCTCTAATTTCTGCACATCTTTGACAATATCTTGTCCCTACTTTGTTCGGATATTTCTAAACATTTTCTTCAGGTTGGTAAGAATGGATTATGAAACCTGAAGAAAATGTTAAGAGATAATTTAAGTAGCTTAATTAGTGAGATGAAGGGCTATCAAGTTTATTCAAATAAATGACCTTGGCCTACTTTCAAGGTTTACTAAGATCACTTTTGTAAAATCTTTTATGGAACTTCCTTCAGTACGACAAAACGAGTCCTATACATGTATATGGTTATGATATTTGGCCTGAAGTATGCTGTATCAAAGATGTCTATGAATTTAGTTCAAAAGAATTTCCAAGTCCACAGATGACAGGAGTCAAATGTGTTAAAACCATTGAAAGATTTTTGAATAACCCAATGCCTATAGGGTGATGATATTTGTTCAGTAATATGCTGGAACGAAGGGCTATCAATTTTGTTCCTAGTTAACGACTTTGATCCACTTTCAAGTTCACAGGGTTCAAATGTGTTTGGTTCATGTTTATTGTCCTGTAGCTTAATGGTATAAAGTGCTGTAAATTAGCGGACATTACAACAAAGATTAATTCAGTTTGGAGTTATAAAATGTCCATACAAAGACCCATAATGCATAGAGTAATGACACTTTGCCCATTTAGATAAATTTGACATTGATCCTCTGTGAAGGTCACAGTTGTGAAATGAATAACAGGCAAGTGATAAAGGCTCATTTAAAGCCTCTTATTTTTATGGAACGCTACAAAATACACAGATGATGTGATGTATAATAATCTCAATTCTGGCTTCTCTATAGTGTCACAACAAGGTCATTGTCACAACAAGGGGTTAAATGTCGAGTCAGTCTAAGGCTTAATTGGGACAGATTTTAAGGCATAAAAAAATTCTGTGCCAAAACAGCTGAAAAAAGGGTGTGTTGTTTCAGGTACTGGAGCAGAGCTATGGAATGTACACGTGGCCCTGTGCTCCTGTGTTGGCACAGTATGTGTTGACCCACAGAGAACGGATCAGAGGAACAACAGTATTAGAGGTATTACATTTCATTGATCATAATAACATAATGCTGCAGGTTTTATACTACTAAGTAACCAGTTGTAATGGATTATTTCTGGCAACACAACAATCATGTATCCATTATTACCTGACATACACCTTGACCATTAAACCAATTTGACTTTAACGTGAGGAATTCATCTAAGTAATTGGTACCTTAATGTGCAGGTTTAACTATCAACTGAATGTATTCTATTAATGATACTGACCTCAAAATAAATACTGGATTAAGTTCTATTTACATCAGCATATTTTAAATGGTTTCCTACATATCCTCTTTCCAAAATAAATCATTGTATTAAGACTGATCCCTCAAGGGAAACACACCTGACACAGGCTCGTTGGAAATCTATTGACATTATTATTTGTGAAAAGAAGTTTTATATTGGTATAAGTTTGTAAAGTTTTAGCTACATAACTTCCCTAAACAAGTTTCTTTCATTTGTGTGGTTGACTCAAATCAATATGGGAATAGGGAATTGATTTGTTTACCAGATAGGAGCGGGCACTGCCCTTCCTGGGATAGTGGCAGCTAAGTGTGATGCCCGCGTGACCCTCAGTGACAGTGCTCACCAGCCACAGTGCTTGGATAACTGCCGGGCTTCTTGCATGGCCAATGGACTGTCTGATGTACAAGTTATTGGCCTGACCTGGGGACTGTTTGAGCAAAGCTTGTTGGACCTACCCAAGGTGGACTTCATACTAGGCTCAGATTGCTTCTATGATACCAAAGGTACAACAAAAAATAGTCTACATGATTCTTCTCATCATATATATATACATTTGTTCTAATGGAGTTTAAAGTCAGTATAAACGTTAAATATCCGATACTCCTATAGAGTTTGGACCAGAATCAAGTACAGAATGTTGATGTACTATGTTTTTCGTCCCACGACCATGATTTGTTTTATATAAATGCAGTTTTAATTTCTACATTAAAGTTAAATATTTACAGGATATATATTTAATGCTTTTCCATTGAAAAGCATATATTATTTCACATGAAATACACTGATATGTTTTACAAGCATAAAGCAGTGGTGAAAATATATGGTATTCTACAGGAAAACCATAGATTTTTCTTTTTATTACATATTAATGCTGCTCAGACAAAATATTGCTGTCTGAACAATGTGATAGAGTGTGTGAATTATGTACTTATTTCTTGAATCATTTTATTGAAGGACTTAGGCTTGTAGCACTGAAATATGTCCGGAGCTACCTAATAACAAGGATTTGGTACACTGTACTTGTTTTACAGCAAATCTTACATAAGTTACTCTATACATGTGTTACAGCAATATGTTTGAAAACAACTTTGAGATTTCTTACCGAACAAATCATGCAAATTTCACTGACATCTTTTTTGTAATAAGATGTGTTCAACATTGATTTAACAATAAACCATATTTATGATTTCAGATTTTGAAGACATACTTGTGACTGTTGCTTTTCTTCTAAAGAAAAACAAGAAAGCTGAATTCTGGAGTACCTATCAACAACGAAGGTAAACATTTTGGTACAATACTGCGGCACACATCTGTAGAGTAGAACTTGTATAAAATGGAGGTAAATACCTCAGTAGAGTAGAACTTGTATAAAATGGAGGTAAATACCTCGGTGATCGTGTATAACAAGAGCTGTCGGAGAACAGCATAGCTCACCTATGTATGTTGTTATAATACTGCAACTATCAATAGAAACACATGTATAGTAAAACGTCGTTTTATTTGCCACCTCACTTACCACCAGGATATTTCAAGGACTGTTAAATGTGTAGAAACATCTATGTGAAGTGATTGTTAAGCAATTAACAAAGTGCAATAAAGCTGTTTTTGGGCCATAAAATATGAAAATATGGTCCAGCACATTGCTTACACTCGATATAAATGCCTTAAACTCATAATAGACAACTGTGTATTGAGTGTGATGATCCAACACTGTCTGGAAAAAACTTGCCCAAAACCTTTAACCTCAAAATTAACTAAGTCCAATTAAGCTGTTTTTGGGCTATAAAATATGAAAATATTGCCCAGAACATTGCTAACACTGCATATAAATGCTTCAACCTTATAACAGACAACAGCCTATGATGGTGGTTGTCCAACATTTCACAAAAAAACTTGCCCAAAAACTTTAACCTCAAATTTAACTAAGTCCAATTAAGGTGTTTTTGGGCCATAAGATATGAAAATATGGTCCAGCACATTGCTTACACTAGATATGAATGACTTAAACTCATAATAGACAACTGTGTATTGAGTGTGATGATCTAACACTGTCTGGAAAAAACGTGCACCAATACTTTAACCTCGGAAGATGGGACGCCGAAGCCGACGCCGGGGTGACTGCATTAGCCCCCCTATTCTTCGAATAGGCAAGCTAAAAAGGACACCATTTTGTCTACCTAGATACCTCAGTAGTGTAGATAAAAAGGACACCATTTTGTCTACCTAGATACCTCAGTAGAGTAGATCCTGTATAAAATGGACACCATTTTGTCTACCTAGATACCTCAGTAGAGTAGAACCTGTATAAAATGGACACCACTTTGTCTACCAAGATAACTCAGTAGAGTAGAATCTGTCTTATAAGACACTATTCTGTTTATCTATATAATCTATAGAGTAGCACTTGTGTAAATGGACATCATATCGTTTTCCTAGATTTGTAGAAAAGAAAAAAAGAGAAAAGAAACAAAAAACCCAAAAACAAAACAATGTAGTGATTTAGACGTTTTATAAATATATTACCTGTTATGAACTTGCAGAAGATTTAAAGAAATTTTGATTTTCCCAATTACTGTAGTTTTCACATTTGACAAAGTTTTATGGATGATTTATGAACCGGACAGATGACTGTGTAGCTGCTGATATAATATGTGTATATTTATTTTATAAACAATGTAATCTATGGTTGAACTCAGATGAGATTCAGTATCAGCACATTTCTTGATATATTTGGAAATACTACATTTCATTATTTTATCAGATTACAAACCTGTACAATGTGTTTCTGTTGCAGCTCTGATAGAAGTATAGAGTTTCTACTGAAGAAATGGAGACTGACGTGTACCCATGTGTCTCTGTCCATGTTTGGAGCCGACGTCCCACAACTAGCTGGATCAGACTTAACAGGCAACCACAGCATACAGATGCTGGTCATCACAAGTAATGGTCAAACAATATAGGATTGACCTCTCACCAACCCTGGCAACCCTTGTACAGCTGCTGGTCATCACAACTAATGGTCAAGTAATACAGGATTGCCCACTCACCAGCCCTGGCAACCTTTGTACAGATACTGGTCATCACAAGTAATGGTCAAGCAATATAGGATTGACCACTCACCAGCCCTGGCAACCTTTGTACAGATACTGGTCATCAAAAGTAATGGTCAAGCAATATAGGATTGACCTCTCACCAGCCCTGGCAACCCTTGTACAGATGCTGGTCATCACAACTAATGGTCAAGTAATACAGGATTGACCACTCACCAGCCCTGGCAAGCTTTGTACAGATACTGGTCATCACAAGAAATGGTCAAGCAATATAGGATTGACCACTTACCAGCCCTGGCAAACTTTGTACAGATGCTGGTCGTCACAAGAAATGGTCAAGCAATATAGGACTGACCACTCACTAGCTGGCAACATTTGCACTATGTTGGTCATTTTAAGGGATGGCCCTGAGATGTGGGACTGGCCATGCATTTATCAGGCAACCACAGGATACATAATATTATGTTGGTCATCATGAGTGTTGGTCAAGAGTCCTATGAGTGACCAATTACTCTACACCATACAAAACACTGGTCATTATAGATGTAGAACTGACCATTCACCTGGTTACTACACCATACAAATCATTGGTCATCATAGACGTAGAACTGACCATTCACCTGGCTACTACAAAATACAAAACATCGGTCATCATAGAGGTAGGACTGACCATTTACCTGGCTCCCACATATGCTGGTCAGTGGAGAGAAACTGACAAAATAATAAAACATTAAAAGCTCTTGTAAAGGATCTAATAAATATTGGTGTCATAAAGTACTTTCCCAGCCTTGAACATCACCAGCATAAACATGTTTAATCACACGAACAATGCATCGTGTTTTTTGCAACATTATAATATCCCTTTAGAGAAGCTGATGATCTACACTGAATACTGTTCTCAAGGGTAACAAAGCTGAGTTTATGAGACCTTACAATAACAACAATAACACAATTTACAAGTAATTTTATGTTTTATTATCGTGATCACTTTAAATGACATCATTTCCTATTTGGAATGGAAAAAATATCACTGTATTGAATTAAAATACATCATACTGTGTAATTCATTGGAATTAAAATACCGTAAGACATGCACAGTATGAGCATGATAAATGTTGTGATTCCCGGGTCAAAGAATCATCTCATCGTCATTAAACTCTATCAAATTTAGCCTATACTGATTCCTTAGCCTATACTGATTCCTTAGCCTATACTGATGCCGTAAGTCCCCTGGGGGTCTTTGTCAACATATTTTATTGTTCCGAGAACTAATTACTCTCCTGGAGTTCTTACTGTATTAAAACATGATCACAAATGCAGATCACCATCAACCTTTGATCCTGACATTATCAAATCTGATATGTAAAAGACAATGTATCAATGCACAGCAAAACAAAATCTTGAAGAAAAATTGTACATACAAATATATATATGAAAACCCTATGTTCTCATTGTCCATTAAATATATGAAAAGTTTTGAAAAATCAGAAACACATAGATCTGTAAAGCATTAGGACTATCATTATCTATTTTATTAATGACATTATAACGTGTATCTGTGTAGCTATGTATACAGCATCTAAAGATTGATAATGAAAGCACAGTTGCTTTACAGATCTATGTGTTTCTGATTTTTTTTTATAAAAGATTCATGTACTTGTTACTTTTTTTTACAAATAACAGAGCAACACATTTTGTTTTGATAATATTGAGACTTCTTCCATTGGACAATTCTCATTACCTTTGTCAGTAGTTCAGGGACCTTACGCTTTTTCTCCCGTAACAATCGTTACGCCCTTATTATTACTGACGACTACAATCTCCAACCCAAAGCATTGCTATTTCATTTTGTGTGTGGCTGACACTTACAACTCATTTACAGCATTAACCAAGGAAAAGACTAACAACATGTAACCCACATAATACTTACCAATATATTGTACCAGTATCCAATGGCTGAGCCGTGAGGAAACCTATAGATGTTATGGGAGATATAAGCCTGTTTAGTTCTTTATCAGAGGAGCTGATGATGACTAGGTTAAATGTACAACATGACTAGGTTAAATGTACAACATGATAAAGGACTGAATTTCATTATTTTTATCAATCACATTCACTGAATCTAAACAAAAACAATATTCTATATTTTGTCTTTGACACTTTTCTGTAGTGGTGTCAGAAATACCTGAGATAATTAGCTGTTGTCCTGACACTGTCTGACCTAACAGCTACTATGTATAATATTGGGGCCATCAAGACAAATTGATTAAATATATCAAAGTTGCCACCACACTCTCTCTAACACCTATTACAACAACTGTATCACAGAAATATATATATACACCAGAGTCTAGCTAACCCCGACACCAACTCTATTCACTAAAGACTGTGGCATATCTTCTGATACTTCGCTTCACTAGTCTAAACTGGTAATGCATGTTTCTTTAATCCAGAAAATTTGTTATTTTGGATTAGATGGAGATTATCAAATTACTGTTTCACTAAACCTGATACAGATGTCATGCAGTATTCTGTGATCTTGAGTCTGTAATAACAAAGTTTTGAGATTTAAAGAAAGATCCTAATCACAAGATACTCAAGCGTCACCAATTAAGTGGGTTTTTAAGTTAATTGGTCAACTAATTTCGCTTCTAAAGGTGAAGCTTCATCAGGACAATTTTACAAATTGTTAAGATGCAACACTGATTAGATGTAAATACAGTATACTGCGATCTTCTTATCAAATTGTTGAGATGTATCACTAATTAGTTACACTGATTAGTTACACTGATTAGCTGTAAATACAGTATACTGTGATCTTATTAATTGTTGAGATGTAACACTGATTAGTAACACTGATTAGTTACACTGATTAGCTGTAAATACAGTATACTGTGATCTTATCAATTGTTGAGATGTATCACTGATTAGCTGTAAATACAGAATACTGCATCTTCTTGTAAATTGTTGAGATGTAACACTGATAAGCTGTAAATACAGAATACTGCATCTTCTTGTAAATTGTTGAGATGCAACACTGATTAGTTACACTGATTAGCTATAAATAGAAGTTGGTAAGTACTGATGAGTATTCATACACCGAATCCTTTTCTGAAAATGTGTGGGAACATTTTACAGGCTAAGTAGGACGAATATAAAGACTGAAAATTATGAGCAACAAACAGTGAATTGATCGAAATGTCTTACAATCTTATAATATCTGGGTTCCAGCTCAGAATATCTTATACATATAAATATTTCATCTTTGAGTAACAAAAACGTGTCTCGGTCAATGTCTCGGTCAATCTCGGGTCTTCACTTTTTTTTCAGGAGTTGTAATGGGCATTTATAGCTCGGGCAATCACAAGTCTGCGAACCTCACTAGTTCCAGCTCCAATTTCGTATAGTTTAGCATCGCGTAACAATCTACCTGTAGGATAGTCGTTGATGTAGCCATTACCACCTGGAAACAGAACATAATTCTTATAAATGATTTGCGAAACTTTCAGCTCTTGAATTAAATTCCATGCAGATCAAAGTTCCTTTAAACAAGTTGGCTAATGGAAACCAAGTAGAAGAACGTATATGGAGTGCTAATCATGAACAATTTTGATAGCTCTAACATTTACTGAGCAACTTATATTCATGTTCTATTAATATCTGACTTTGGAAAGTCTAAACCACAACATGATTCTGCAATAGCAGGTCTTAAATCCTCTCCTTAATTCCAATAATCTGTTTATGTTGAGGACTTTTATCTCCGGTATTGTTCCTATTCTCATCAGTAATTATTGGTTACCAGATATTTAAGATACTATAATGTCTGTTGCTGGTTTGACTATAGACCGATATGAAAGTCAAATATTAAAGTCCAAAATAATGAACGCCATGTGTAGAAATGAGGGATTCTAACCTACCCAGAATTTGGATTGCCTCCAGTGCCATTTTTGTGGCCGCCTCAGCAGTGTACAGAATCACAGCAGCACAGTCCTATTGAAGACAAAACATCTATCAATTCTCGCATCCAACCGTACCAGTCAAGGTCAACCGTTACAGTCAAGGTCAACCATACCAGTCAAGGTTGACTGGTCAGCCATACCAGTCAAGGTCAACCGTACCAATCAAGGTCAACCATACCAGTCAACGTCAATCATACCAGTCAAGGTCAACCGTACCAGTCAAGGTCAACCATACCAGTCAAGGTCAACCCTACTAGTCAATGTCAACCATACCAGTCAAACTATAATATCTGGCCTGTTATTGTTAAGATCAACAGGGTGCATGATGTCAACATACTTGTGAAAGTCTCTTGTTTATTCAGTTGTTTCTTTATACTCTTCACTTAGAACATTTAAACAACTATTTTGCCTGCTCTATACTCTTCTTTCTGGTTCACCACATATGTAATACTGTGTAAAGAGTTATTTGTGTGGTCGTTATATTTCTGTGTTTTTCTCATAGTAGTCGAACCTTAGTTTTACTAAAATTTTCATTTATTGTTCAGAATGAAACTGATCTACAGAATGGAGAAGTAAAATCCAGACTTGCATGCTATACATGTTTATCTCCTATTTTACTTTACAGACAATTGAAATTTTCATGTTAAAAGATTATGATACTAAATGGCCAATTTAAAGATGTGCAAGTTTTGCAGATAGGAAAGGAAAGCTGTTCTATGGGCTTAATACACAACTAGTGTCATATACGAACTGCTTGTCCATTCAGACTCGCTATCAAAACTTTACATTTAATTAATATTGGAGTATTTGTAAAAGTTGGTAGGGATTTACATATATTTTCCCCTATAATATATAAGGCATGTTCAAAAATCATATCCTTTTCTAACACGACCAACATTTTCAGTTATACTGTTATCAAAATATAGCATTAAGTTTATACAGATGTGATCAAGATTAGAATTACCAAACCTGAGTTTTAATTATTATACAGAGCCAGTGGGTGGTGGAACACTTACACTGGGGTGTCTCTCCCCTCGGTCGAGCGCCCTCGCTACATTGTAGGTATAGGACCTAGAAGCATTCAGGGTAGTGTACATGTCAGCCAGCTTGGCCTGGATCATCTGCAAATAATTGTATACAGAATTATATTAGTCTACTAAACAAAAATATGTTTGGTTTTGGTTTATTTGAGTTTTACGTCCTATTAACAGCTATGGTCATTTAAGGACCTGCCCGGTTTTGGTTTCAAACAAAAAGTATTCTATATATGCCAATATAAAATTAAACAAACTAAATACTGGTACATATAAACATATCTCTATTGTTTCTCTCTACCTTCCACTTTATAAAAAGAAACTTTGATGTTGCAATGGTCAGGAGCCAAATAAAGATACACCATTTTTGCCTACAGCCTAATGAATTGAATCATAATCATGTGGAGATTGTTGTTTTATATTGACTCGGTGGTACTGTTTTCAGAAATATCATGTTAATATTCTCTTAAATATGGCATAATTTCATTCATAAAACCATGTAATCACCTCAACAAAAGTTCATAATGTAAACAAGAGGCCCAAGAGGGCCTGTATCGCTCACCTGAATATTTAAGCAGTCATAGCAAAATATTCTCATTAAATATTATATTGCACTAAAAATATTTCCCTCGCAAACTTTGTTGGCTCCATCTGTTGAAACTACCAGCAAAATATTATTATAAGATTCTATGCTTTTT
>NW_018408041.1:86073-107858 GCF_002113885.1 Mizuhopecten yessoensis
GACATATCTGACTCCTGTGACCTTGAAAGTAAGTCAAGGTCATTTTCGTTTTCAAACTTTGTCGGGCCCTATCCCAGGAAGCCACCTGCCAAATATAAAGATTCTATACCTTTCAGTTCTTCAGAAGAAGTCGTTTGAAGTGTTTGACACGTTTGACCCCTGTGACCTTGAAAGAAGGTCAAGGTCATTTTCATCCTCAAACTTTGTCAGGCTCTATCCCAGGAAGCCACCAGCCAAATATAAAGATTCTATGCCTTTCAGTTCTTCAGAAGAAGTTGTTTGAAGTTTTTGACATATTTGACTCCTGTGACCTTGAAAGTAGGTCAAAGTCATTTTAGTTCTCAAACTTTGTCAGGCTCCTACCAACAAAGCTTTCAGCCAAATATCATGACTCTAGGCCTGTCCATTCTTCAGAAGAAGTTGTTTAAAGGAAAAGTTGACCGATGAGGATGGACGACGGATGCCGCACCATGACATAAGCTCACTTGAAGGTGAGCTAATAAATGCATATCGTACCTGGAACTCGCCAATCTTCTGACCAAACTGTTTACGTTGGTGTGCATAGTCAAAGGCCACGTCACAGCATGCCTGCATGATCCTGGAAACAGTGAATATAATCAGTTATACTTAAACAATAACTGGTTGCCTAGATGTAATTATTGTTGATATAATTACAAGTGGCCTCTGGCGGGTTTTATGGTAGATTTGCCAGAGGCCACTTGTAATTATATCAACAATAATTACATCCAGACAACCAGGTATTTTTTATATTTACATATTTTTCTTTTTTAAGACATATTCCTACAAAAACCATTTACCCTGCCTCAAAATACATTTCAGGCGGCCATTTTGTTTGTTTACATATTCCTACACCTGAAACAGGCAGTTGTAATTATAGTCGAGCAGTTGTAATTATAGCCTATATAATTACACTTGCCCTCTAACACTGTTGTAATGGGACGGCGCGGGGGCAAATGTAAATATAAAGATATAAATACAGATCTATAATCTTCATAGTTTATGCATCACTTTTAAAGTTACGTGATCCCCTACTGTGATATGCCTTCAAATTCCATGGTGAGGTTTTTGTAATACAAAAGTATATAGTTCTGATGCTGTCATCAAACCTATTTAACATCGAGCTGGGTCTACTACCAGTGGTAGATAATTGTATCGGTATTTCTGTGAGTATGTAGGTTTGGAAGGGAAGTTGGCAGTGTCATTTGAAGCTGTGTATGTAATTGGAAAGGAATTCAGAAATGTGCAGCTCTTACCTAACTCTTTGGACCAACCACAGAATTTCATATATCACCATTTCACAGACATACCTCTACCATGACTTCATTATTTTGCTTGAACAATCGTGGACATCACTTTACCAGGTTTGTTGTTGAATGTTGCTGACACATCATTTTGTACCTTACATTTATTTTGAAATATGAATTATCATTTCTCTGACAGCCATCTGGTGTGTTGAAATCTAAGATTAAATATTTTGTGATTTTCTGATTGATTTAATCGAACACCTAGGTAACTATTAGATAAGTTGTTAAGGTGATAATTGTTTGGCTTATGTTCCAAAGACATCCTAAAATATCTGACAATATGTACACTGTATGGAATAGCCAGAAAATCATGTTCTTTCTTAGAGTGACTTTGTATTTCTGTGGTAGACAATGCGATCACCTTACTGAAAAGAATTTAAGACAAGTTAAAAAGAACAATTAAAAATCTTTCTATAAACTTTACAGAAAGCTAAGTTCAACAAGACAATTTGTCTTTTAGAGCAAAACTAATTCTTAATGTAGAGTTAAAGCAAGAAATGGATTACTGCCAAGTTTAAGCATTAGGTTCCTACATGTAACTAACAACACTGGTGAGCTAGTAGATACCCCAGGTCACGCTGACTTACCCGAGGGGACCAGCAGCCAATACCAGTCTCTCAATGTCCAGCCCACTCATCAATACATACACGCCTCGGTTCTTTTCTGCTAATATATTCCCAGCTGTACAAAAGTCCACATAGTTCATTGTTACTGTTATGCATAATACTGAGGTCGTACTCTGATTCCCAAGGCTTTTATCAAACTTGGCATGGAAAAGCATGCTCGTGTTACCAAACACAGTTTGTTGTGTTTTCATCAGAAGTGAAGTATCAAACCATGAAAACCAAATCATTTTGGACATAAAACAACCAAGCAGGCATGGTATGTTTTTTCTTGAAGGAAACACAAAAACTCTACACTTGCATTGTTGTGGCTGCAGTGTTGCACAATTGTTGACTATGGAATCACAGCTTTGACAGGAATATTACCAGGATGGAGGTGTGTGTGTATGCATGGAAGGCTTGGATAACTATCTAGTGGCTATGTGCAGTGCATCGATCCTTTATCTACCCCAACACCCCATGAGACAGCGTTTGTTACTGTTGGATGATTTGAATGGTAAGTATACAGGTGTCAACAAACAAAATGACAGGAGTAAACATTAATTGTTGACCAGTAACAGTTTTTACACATTCAAAATTTTCCCACACAACCAACCAAAGATTGTCAGCTAAAGAAAGTATTACCTGATGGTATGTTCTTATTCTTTATCATATATTTAGTTAATTTGGATATTCTCGTATTTTCTATCTGATATCACGATATCACAGACTATCCCCTGCTGATATCACAGACTATCCTCTGCTGATATCACAGACTATCCCCTGCTGATATCACGATAACACAGACTATTTCCTGCTGATATCACAGACTATCCTCTGCTGATATCACAGACTATCATCTGCTGATATCACAGACTATCCTCTGCTGATATCAAAGACTATCCCCTGCTGATATCACAGACTATCCCCTGCTGATATCACGATAACACAGACTATTCCCTGCTGATATCACAGACTATCCCCTGCTGATATCACAGACTATCCCCTGCTGATATCACAGACTATCCTCTGCTGATATCACAGACTATCCTCTGCTGATATCACATATCACAGACTATCCCCTGCTGATATCACGATATCACAGACTATTCCCTGCTGATATCTGATATTACAGACTATCCCCTGCTTTATCGATTGATACTGACCTCTAGTTCATTGTGATTGTTACAAACATCAAATGCAAAGCGACAAAACTGGTAATAAAACACTTAATTCATGCTTGAGTTGGCAATAATTTGAAATGTTTTCCACTTGATGTTTTGACCAATCTTTGTCTTTAGATTATCCGAAAGTACTTTTGCCTGAAGCTGAAGGTTGGTTCAAATACCTTGTGCTAAATTCTTCAAACTATTGCTTTTACAAGCATGAAGTACACTGCATCTTAATTTTATATAACTAGCCATAATCTGTCAACAAAATAGAGGGGATAAGGCCATAGGAGGTTTATATAAGCCTTGGAATGATTATACAGATTTTAAAGGGTGTACTAGCTGGGATGATTTTAAAGGGTGTACTAGCTGGGATGATTTTGAAGGGACTGTACTAGATGAGGAGATTTCAACATGTTTATATCAAAGCTGAAACACTATGTATACCTCACAATACAATACATATCGCAGTATGGTGTTTACAACATGTTTATATCATAATGATTGAATACAGGAGTTTGTTCATGGTCTTAAAGAGCATATACCCGGTCCTACAAAATATATTTTTGTATGATTTCTAGTACTTTTGGGTATGGCTGCACAGTGGACCATATCTTTACTGAAGGATTCCAAAACAATAAAAACAAAAACTGATTGATAATTTCAGTACTGTTAGTGTATCCTGATCATACAGGTTAACAAAACAATTTGATACAATACACAAGAAAGTATCACAATACTATACAGTTTGATAGATTGTTTCAGCCCTGATTTATATACAGGTTCCCTAACTCATGGTGGTAGATTCTCATACTTTATTTGACTAATGATCATTTATTTTTAACAAACAAAAGGTTTACCGACGTAACAAATATTGTGTTTAGACATTTGATTCACAATCACACATCCAACTCAAAATGTCACTGTCAAACTTAAACGAATGAAAATGCAACATTTTAATATCTATGACTGGTGTTTACTACACAGGCTAGGATTTGTGACACTGGTTATGGTAGATAACGTATACAAATATACTTTATACTATTAACCATACAACCAAATCTGAATAAATAGTAATGGGAGTCAAATTGAAAGGAGTACCCCTTGTTTCGGTTTTTATATTTCATTCTGTTAGACTTTTGTGTTCATTTTAACTTGACATGAATACTATATTCCTTATAAAAGGGGAAAATAATCAGGCAATTCCTCGAACAATGTCATGTGAATTTTTACTAAACCTCACCCCAATGTTCCACCTGCCACAAAAACTCTCTCTATATCCAGGCCAGACATCAATACATACACACCTCCATTTTCAGGGCCCAAAATGTTTTCAGCTGAAAATTTCAAAGCCCAAGAAAGAAAGGCCTTCTTCCGATACAAATATAGCATACAGTAAATTACTTTTGTTTCCGAAGTTGAAATATTTAAGCTGTATGTTATAACCTTGACTAATATAGCGTGTCTTACTTTGTTGATTTGGGCAACAGGCAGTTTAGGAGAGAAAAGTAGAGGTGTGTACACATTATTACAGGCTCAATATGATAAATGTTTAAATATGATCTAATAATATGAAACATACAAAAGCATTCATGATGGTCAGTGAAAAGAGTTACAATTAGTCTAAAATACATGTATGATCTTAGTGTGAAGATATATGATCATGAAATGACCCAATCTGTTGTCTGAACTTTAAATGAAAGATTCTCACCCCAAACAACCAGAAGCACCGAGTCCACGCTCTACATCCAAGCCCGACATTAATACATAAACACCTCTGTTTTTCTCTCCTAGAATATTTTCAGCTGAAATTATTGAAAGTGTTTGGTATTTTAAAATCAGATCACTTAATTACAGTATTTTTCAATAATTCACAAAAGTTGCTTTGGACAGTGTAGCTTTGGTAACAATTTTGTATTCCCTGTATATTTCTAAGCTTTTGTCAACTGAAATCCAAACGTTAACAAGAGGCCCAATGGGCCTGCATCGCTCACCTGGTATTAATTTCACACTTGTAATCTTAAAAGTGGACTAAAATACAGCAACAGGCAGAATATCAGTGTTTGATTCATAAGAACCTATTAAAATATTTAAACATATGACGCATGTGACCTTGAATGTCGAACAAGGACTTTCGGTTGAAAGTAGGTCAAGAACATTCATTTGAGCAAACTTGGTAGCCCTTCATCCCAGCATGCCACAGGCCCAATTTCAGTATCCTGGGCCGTTTAGTTATTGAGAAGTGAATGGAAGATTTTACGACATTTTACCCCTGTGACCTTGAAAGTTGGTCAATGTCATTCATTTGAACAAACTTGGCAGTCCTTTGTCCCAGCATGCTACAGGCCCAATATCAGTACCCTGGACCTTTTGGTTATTGAGGAGAAGTCGTTTGAAGATTTAAAGACATTTTACCCCTGTGATCTTGAAAGTGGGTCAAGGTCATTCATTTGAACAAACTTGGTAGCCCTTTATCCCAGCATGCTACTGGCCAAATAGCATCAGCCTTCGGCATCAAAGTTTGAAGAGAATAAAAAATAATGTGCATTTTATTTCCTGTTTTACACAATCCTGCACAAAACTTATTACAATTTAAAAATTCTTGATCTCAACCAAATCTAATCAAACCATCTGTAAATCAATTTACTTTATGGCTATTAGCCTTCGTGGGTACTGACCATATTCATAAATGCAGGTCATAGATGAACCAGAATTATGTATTGAAGTGTTTGATATTTGTATGCTACATAATGAGATGTGTAGCCATCATCTGGTTACAATGTGTCAACATCTTAAATATTGAACCAATCTTTAAATAATCTATAGCACTGGAGAGATATCATCAGTTTGGTTGATATTGAAAAATGTAAACTTCAAACAGTAAACACATATATAGGTAAGATTGATCTGACATTGCTTCCTGACTATACATATGATAACTATATTACTTTAACTATAACTTTTACAGCCTGACTATGTTTCATAGATAAATATGACTTTACCTTTTACACCACGATTATATGTGTTTATGCTGTGACTAGGAAATTATTAAGGAATTAGTTCTGAAAACGTAAAACACATTGCATTGATTCCATAATTTGTTTACAGTATTTGGTACAGCAATGTTTGTTTTCTCCTAAGACCTGCCAATACTTAGCCATATTTGTTTGACAATGTACCTGGTACTCTGCAGTCCTCAAAGATGAGTTCTGATGTGTTGGATCCCCTCATCCCGAGCTTGTCTAGCTTGAGGCCTGTACTGAAACCAGGCATACCCTACAGTGGAAAACAAGATGTCTGGTTTGGTGTGTTTTATGTTCTGTTTTAACAGCTATGGTCATTAAAGAACATGCCAGGCTGTGGTAGTAGAGGAAAACCAGAGTACCTGGAGAAAAAAACACCAACCGTTCGACCAGTACAGTTCACTTCACTTAATGTCACGTCACTTACTGTCACTTTTCTGTTATTACCATGGGTTTTTATACCGTTTTTCCTGCTATATATTCTATGTAATTCAATTCTTGTAGAATAAAACAAAACCCATAGGTCCTAATTGCTCATATATATTTTTCTTAAAGATTTCTTATTCCTGTTCTCCAGCCATGGAATATCAATAGGAAGAATAGAAGTGAGGCATACAAATCAGTACAGACTATCAATGCATTGCCTCATTCTATATACGGTTGTCTATATATTATATCATTACACTCAACACTGTCAGCTTACCTTTTCTATAAGAAAAGCTGTGATACCATGCTGGGGTTTTTCTGTCTTTAAATCAGTTTTGGCATAAACAACCAATACATCAGCATCAGGTCCATTTGTGATCCAAAACTTGTTTCCATTCAATACATAGTGATCACCTACAAGAACAGAAGATTTACAAAATAATAACTGATACCCTCCCAGTACTATGATAACCTCCCCCTACATACTATGTACTATAACCACACCCTCCCCAGCCAATACTATTATAACCCTCCCTTCCTACTATTTACTACATTGTAAAACCACACCTTCCTCACCCAGTAATGTGATGTAGTCATTAGTGGTGTGACACCTTAAAAAGTTAGTATCTGTACTTTGCTAGAGTTAAGTCCCTTGTGGAGCTCTTGTGTTAGGAGGGAAAACTTGTCGTTTTTAAAAGCTTAAAGTGTGGGCGAGTTCCGCACAATTGGGTGCCGGCTGCAGGTAATGACGGTGGTGGAAGGGTGTCTGGATCCCGGACTCGTTGTTGGTCCCGGAGCGGGATTTCAAACTTTCTATGGCTGTAGATGAAGGTAAGCTGCTGTGTTGCTTCATTTATAGAGTTTTGAATTTCGAGTAAATGGTTTATAGGTTTGTTATTTGTAAACCTTTGAAAACCTTGTGGTTGTTATAGTTTGTATGTAAAATGGTCACCCATGCAGAAGTCGATACAAGGTGAATATTTTGTTGTTGCAGGTTATTTTTGTAAATGGCCGAGTATTCAGTTGACGGTGATGGCAGGGCTTGACGTCTACTATACAATTGATATATGGGCATGCAGTGTTGGTGCCTACAGTTTAGGTGCCGCCCGGATATGCAACATGGTGGTCATGTTGCAGAGTTAGTGCCTTGAGGTGGAGGTCACGTGCAGGATTCGGTTTCAATCAGGACCATGTGATAGAATCCTATTGAGGTCACTGGGTACCGGAAGTGATGTGGCAGGTGGACATAGTGAAGTATTGTGTGTACCACAGTTGGGGTATAATAGTCCGGTGTCTATTATAAACTGATTTATGGAAGTAATAGGTATGTATATATATATATCAGTAAGCCACTGTAAACCTACTGACACACACCAGTATCTCCTCCCATCCAGTTGTCACCCCTCGCACACCACGAGAAGATCTTTCAATACCTGTAACAAGAAGGTGTGCAAACTGTGTCCATACACGCGCTCCACAGATATATTTCAATGTACAATCAACGGCAAAGTGTATCACATACTACAAACGCTGACATGCACATCAGTCAATGTGGTGTACCTTATTACCTGCAATAAATGCAAGTTACAGTACATGGGCAAGACCTGCACCCAGCTCAATGTCAGGATCAACAACCACCACTGCTCCATCAAGCAGAACAAACCAGACTTCCCTGTGGCAAGGCATTTTAATATGCCTAGCCATAGTTGGAAAGACATGCAGGTTGTTGCCATAGATCATTGCCCTACATGGGATGAAACGAGACGATGTACGAGAGAACGGTTTTGGATCACCAATCTACAAACCCGCTACCCTCGAGGTATGAACGAACGATAGGCGGTAGCCATCCGCTCGTTTTTCTTCCAGGGGGCATTTGATCTAATGATGCATTACTGCACAGTTGGTCTGCTATCTCGCCTGCCTGCTGCTTCATGTCAGTGTGTGTAACCAACAGCCGTTGTCAGATTAATTTTGCAGATTTATACAGTATCTTAGCCATTTCATCTACTTATTCCTCCTGCACTCACTTATTTGATAATTACTTGCATAATTCCTGCAAACCAAAAGAGGCACATGCATTATTCTTGCAACCCATAAGAAGCGACTAAGTGTGGACCCCCTGCTACGACTGTTAGATCCATCGCAGTATTGAGAGGCGACTAATGAGACATTCCGTAGCAAATTGGAGATTTTTCACATTTACCCGGCCAGATTTCCACATGCACATGTTCCGTGTTTTGATATCTCTCGTTGACTCACTTTATATGATAGTGCATCTTGCGCAAGAATAGGTCCTCTACATCAGCATTCCTTGTCCGCCATGCTCTCAGCTTAATTGCTGCCTTCGGCTGTCTTTAGCCGAGGGGACTATTGGTTTTATATAATAGCTATATTTCAATTATAGTATATCAATTTTCTTGTAATATGATGTATATGTACATGTAACTGTTCTGTTTCACTGTGTCTTGATAAAGGAGCAGATCGCTCTGAAAATTTGACAACCTAAACTTGTCCACACTGTTGGAATTACTTCTTTGCCCCATATGTCAGTAAGGTAATACTGGGTATATATTAAGCTGTAATAGAATTATACTGTATTTAATAGTGAATTAACCCAATGAGGTGTACGTAAACATTATGAAGAGAACCGTACTAGTAGTGATACAGCGAAGAGAACTTTGTGTGTTGAATAGTACCCTAGTACAGTGTTGTTTATACTTACTGAACTTTATCTAACCAAGTGGCTGGACATTGCAGATGTTGTGGAGATAATTGACTCTACAGTTTATAATAATGAACATTATTTACCAAAGTTAACCTATCTAGGTTGTCTGTTGTTCTATATATATATATGTTCATGTATAGGCTAGGTCTACTGTCAATATACAGAGTATACAGTTTAGTATCTAGTACTTCTACATATTTCATAAAGTATATCTGTATTTACCGTGAGTGAGTGGGTATGTGTGGTAATTGTAATATGTAATACTCTTAGGTAATTTAATTGTATGTTGAACTCAGTATCTTTGTTTGCTTTATATTATCAGACTACAGTCCTTCCTGACAAGAACTATCATAACCTCCCCCTCCCCACCAAGGACTATGATAACCTCCCATCCCACTATTTTAACCTCCCCCTCCCCACCCTGTACTATGTTACCCTCCCCTCCCACTATTATAACCTCCCCCTCTCCACCCTGTACTATGATAACCTCCCCTCCCACTATTTAATGATTATAACCTCCCCCTCCCCACCCAGTACTATGAGAACCCCCCTCCCCACCCTGTACTATGTTACCCTCCCCTCCCACTATTATAACCTCCCCCTCTCCACCCTGTACTATGATAACCACCCTGTACTATGATACCCTCCCCTCCCCCCCCTCTACAATAACCTCCCCTCCCCCCCCCGTACTATGATAACCTTTCCTCCCCACCCTGTACTATGATAACCTCCCCTCCCCCATCTCTACAATAACCTCCCCTCCCCCCCCTGTACTATGATACCCTCCCCTCCCACTATTTAATGATTATAACCTCCCCCTCCCCACCCAGTACTATGATACCCCTTCACACCCAGTACTATAATAACATCCCCCTCCCCACCCTGTACTATGTTACCCTCCCCTCCCACTATTATAACCTCCCCCTCCCCACCCAGTACTATGATAACCCTTCACACCCAGTACTATAATAACATCCCCCTCCCCACCCTGTACTATGTTACCCTCCCCTCCCACTATTATAACCTCCCCCTCTCCACCCTGTACTATGATAACCTCACCCTCCCAACCCTGTACTATGATAACCCCCCTCCCCACCCTGTACTATGATAACCCCCTCCCTACCCAGTACAATAATAACCTCCCCCTCCCACCCTGTACTATGATAACCTTTCCTCCCCACCCTGTACTATGATAACCCCTCCCCCTCCTGTACTATGATAACCCCCTCCCTCCCCCCTACAATAATAACCTCCCCTCCCCACCCTTTACTATAATAACCTCCCCTCCCCCCCCTGTACTATGATAACCTCCCCTCCCCCATCTCTACAATAACCTCCCCTCCCCGCCCTGTACTATGATAACCTTTCCTCCCAACCCTTTACTATGATAACCTCACCCTCCCAAGCCTGTACTATGATAACCTCCTCCCTCCCCACCCAGTACTATGATACCCCTTCACACCCAGTACTATAATAACATCCCCCTCCCCACCCTGTACTATGTTACCCTCCCCTCCCACTATTATAACCTCCCCCTCCCCACCCAGTACTATGGTAACCCTTCACACCCAGTACTATAATAACCTCCCCTCCCCACCCCGTACTATGATAACCTCACCCTCCCAAGCCTGTACTATGATAACCTCCTCCCTCCCCACCCAGTACTATGATACCCCTTCACACCCAGTACTATAATAACATCCCCCTCCCCACCCTGTACTATGTTACCCTCCCCTCCCACTATTATAACCTCCCCCTCTCCACCCTGTACTATGATAACCACCCTGTACTATGATAACCCCCCTCCCCACCCTGTACTATGATAACCCCTCCCCCTCCTGTACTATTATAACCCCCTCCCCCTCCTGTACTATGATAACCCCCTCCCTCCCCCCTACAATAATAACCTCCCCTCCCCACCCTCTACTTTGATAACCTTTCCTCCCAACCCCGTACTATGATAACCTCACCCTCCCAAGCCTGTACTATGATAACCTCCTCCCTCCCCACCCAGTACTATGATAACCCTTCACACCCAGTACTATAATAACCTCCCCCTCCCCACCCTGTACTATGATAACCTTTCCTCCCCACCCCGTACTATGATAACCTCCCCTCCCTACCCACTACTATAACCTCCCCCTCCCCACCCAGTACTATGGTAACCCTTCACACCCAGTACTATAATAACCTCCCCTTCCCACCCTCTACAATAACCTCCCCTCCCCACCCCGTACTATGATAACCTCACCCTCCCAACCCTGTACTATGATAACCTCCCCCCCACCAAGTACTATGATAACCCCCCTCCCCACCCTGTACTATGATAACCCCCTCCCCACCCTGTACTATGTTACCCTCCCCTCCCACTATTATAACCTCCCCCTCCCCACCCAGTACTATGGTAACCCTTCACACCCAGTACTATAATAACCTCCCCCTCCCCACCCTGTACTATGATAACCTCCCCCCCACCAAGTACTATGATAACCCCCCTCCCCACCCTCTAAAATAACCTCCCAAAATCCCCATCCTGTACTATGATAACCCCCTCCCCCTCCTGTACCATGATAACCCCCTCCCCACCCTGTACTATGATAACCCCCTCCCTACCCAGTACAATAATAACCTCCCCTCCCCACCCTGTACTATGATAACCTCCCCTCCCCAATCTCTACAATAACCTCCCCTCCCCACCCTGTACTATGATAACCTTTCCTCCCAACCCTGTACTATGATAACCTCACCCTCCCAACCCTGTACTATGATAACCTCCTCCCTCCCTACCCATCACTTTAACCTCCCCCTTCCGACCCATTACTATGATAACCTCCCCTCCACATCCATTACTATGATAACCTCCCCTCCCCATCCAGTACTATGATACCCTCCCCTCTTCACCCTGTACTATGATAACCACCCTGTACTATGATAACCTCCCCTCCCCACACTGTACTATGATAACCTCCCCTCCCCACCCAGTACTATGATAACCTTCCCCTCCCCTCTCAGTTCTACAATAGAACATCCCAGTACAATACCCAATAGGTCTGTTTAGTGGACCTTAATATGGAAGTCAAAGAAGTCAGTACTTGCTTTCGATATTATCTGCAATTTTTTTTTAAACATGAATATATTTAATCTTTTCATATCAAAAGATAATTGAATAATTCACAGAATTAAACATTACCATCTTTTTCAGCTTTGAGTTTCATGGATACCACATCAGATCCTGAGCCAGGTTCACTCATGGCCAGAGCACCTACTTTCTCCCCTGTGATCAGCTACAAAGTAGAGGTCAGGTAGAATATCAACATTTGAATAGAAAACATTATATAACCATTTAAAAACAATTATCACCTATATATATATATATAGCTACATATCTACAATTACTGATAAATATCAAACAACACTGTACCTGTGGCAGATATTTCTGTTTCTGTTCCTCTGTACCGTTCCTCACTAATTGGTTTACACACAGGTTGGAGTGAGCTCCGTAACTAAGTGCGATGGCTGCAGAAGCACGGGACATCTCCTCCATTACGAGTACATGATCCATGTATGACATCTCTGAACCTCCATACTGAGCTGAAGATACATTGAATATTTTACTGATACTTTCACATGTACCTCGTAAATAATACTGTTAAACTGGTTTACTACTAGTGACATCAGTTTTGAGTGTGAAGCCATGCACTACGTACATGATGTATAAATGAACAAAAAGCTGTCTTTCTTAAGATAGTCCTTACAGTGGTATAACCAAAGACAGGAAGTACAGGGGTATTTCACATGTGTCATTGGGTGGAATTCAGATCCTGAAGTTCACAACTACCATCCCCTAATCAAACACTTATCAATGAAATCATAAAATTTTAATCAGATAAACAGATTTGCATACAACTCTCAAAATGTTATGAGGAAGACTGTCATACGATCTTAGTTTTGTTTTACCTGGAGCAGTAATTCCCAAAAGTCCAAGTTTGCCACATTCCAACCAGAAGTTCTGAAACATATGTTTGGTGATATAGATGCATGAAAAAGTAAGATGTCCATTATTGTATACAACCTTATTCCTATATAGCTACTATGACATCAGATTGGTTATAACATTTCATTGAAGTTGATCAGGATTATTTACCTAATCAAGCATATATATAGAATTAATAAATCATGCTTAAAGTTGTATCATAATTATATGTAGCAGGACTGGACATGGTCGATCACCAGTGACCAGCTGGCTCATTTGACTACAGCATTGGTCCGAGTTCGGAGGTACAATGTTTGAATCCCAGTCTGGCTGTACATTTTCATCTCCTACTACACATTATACCTTTAAGTGTTTGTTTGAAACTTTCATGAGGAAGTAGATGTACTTACCTTGATGTCTTTGAATTCATTTAGCTTGTCGATTTCAGCAGCTTTTGGTGCTAACTCCTTTTGACAAAATTGGAACACGGATTCTCTCAACTACAATGATAAACGAACCACAATCCTTTTTAATATGTCACCATCATAGAACATAGAATTCAACCCAGCTGCATGTGTAGATTTGTTCTTTTACAAATAATGCATGGATAACTAAAACCACTTATTACAGCTCACAAATTTATACCCTCTAAGCTGATCCTGAGTACCCATCTAATGATATACATACAGTCTACTCTAGCCATGATACTCATATGTGATACTTGATTAACTTATGTTCATTGGTTTTATTTTTCTGTTGTCTATCATGAAACCACATTAAATTTACACTGAAATTGACCAGTAATAATACATCATGGGAAAATTTTATGACGGTAAGTTAGTGGCAAGCATACAAGCTTTCGGCACAAAAAAATTAAATCATGATGAGGTATTTTCGGATGATCCATTTCCATGCTGTAAAGTACCTGTTTCTGTGCATCTCTAGGAGCATATATATATACGATACCACACATTTATTGACATCATCAGCTTTTGGGTAGTGAAGTAAATACTTATTTAATGTCCACAAGATCATTGAAGAATGACTTGAAAACAAGTACAATTCACATTATTTTACTCAAATACATATGCAAAAGTAACTTTTTACTATTACCTTTTTATTAGGTTACCATGCAACAGAAACAAACAGTAAGAAAAGGTAACTTTTAATGTAAATCCCAAGATATTATTTTAATGAGACCACTGAGGAGGGCAAAGGGTTAAAGGTCAGTGGGGCGCGTCTAATTACCCAATACTACCCAATACCACCCAATACTACCCAATACCACCCAATTCTACCCAATACTACCCCATACTATCCAGTTATGAACCAAATACTTCTTTATTACTGTGAAATATCACCTTTGTAGACGTTATTTACTTCCATCTGCCATATTTTATCGGGAAATATGCGATTTGGTGCCGAAAACATCACCGAATTGCCGTGACTATGACCCAATACTACCCNAGCATACAAGCTTTCGGCACAAAAAATTTAAATCATGATGAGGTATTTTCGGATGATCCATTTCCATGCTGTAAAGTACCTGTTTCTGTGCATCTCTAGGAGCATATATATATACTTTACCACACATTTATTGACATCATCAGCTTTTGGGTAGTGAAGTAAATACTTATTTAATGTCCACAAGATCATTGAAGAATGACTTGAAAACAAGTACAATTCACATTATTTTACTCAAATACATATACAAAAGTAACTTTTTACTATTAACTTTTTATTAGGTTACCATGCAACAGAAACAAACAGTAAGAAAAGGTAAATTTTAATGTAAATCCCAAGATATTATTTTAATGAGACCACTGAGGAGGGCAAAGGGTTAAAGGTCAGTGTCCGTGTTACCCCTCCATTTAACTTATATCACACTGTTGTATTCTCTATTGTTTTATTCAGTAATTTCTCATTTGAGGCCCCGAAACTGGTCACTTAGCTGTACAGGTACTTCACCTGTTCACAGGGCAAAGGGCAAGTTTCTGAAGGTTATTCAGTTTGTACCTGTTTTTCTTCACTGTTCAATCCAAATAAGTTATCATTGATTGGGTAATATGAACACGGTCTTTTTGGAGTCAAGCGAGTGTGGTTTGTTCTGAGGACTGATCTTGCACAGAGACATCCATATCTTCGAAGTGCCATCGTCGTGGGTCGGAGAAACTGTTTGGGTGACAACAGGAAGTGGAAAAGAATTCAAGGCTACATTCGCGTATCCCGGTTGAAACGGTACGTGTGGCGCAGAAATTTTCCACGATAAACAAACACCCTTGCGCCGTTCTATAAGCAGAGCTAAAAATCCACAGTTTCGGAGAATAAAAAACAATGTATCAAGAATATTATGCCCTTCTCTAACGCGTCCACTAAATTACATAACGTATCTTAAAAATTACATGTGCCTTGACATTGTTTAAGAAAGAAATAACGCAACTTGGCAATAGTCAGCATTTTAGTTTCGGTCAGGTACCAAATTTTCCTGAGGTCAGCCTCGGTTCAAATCTGTACCTGTCGTTTTCTTTACAGGTTCAACCGTTTCAACCGGATACGCGAATGTAGCCCAAGGATCAGTGGGTCCAACAATTTACAGGACCGGGTGGAATCGGACAGGATCGTACAAATTGTCGGTAAACACAAATTAAAAAAATTAAAAGAATACTAAATATATATAAAATATGCAGCATAAAGAAGAAAGAATGAACCTTTTTGTTATCACAGACAAACTGGTTCGTCTATTACCAGCTACATATTTAAAAATAAATAAATTATTTTGACCGGTAACATATCCGGATTGTAGTTGTTACCTTTAAAAAACCTTATATAACTCTTCAGTTTCGAAGGTAGAATAGTCACGAAAAACAAAACGGGCATTGGGAGACAGAAAGCGGTAATATGTAAGTTTAGAGTTGAATAGCCAGAAAACTCAGCTCTGTGTGTTAAGCAGATTTGTGTTATTGTGAATATAATGTTTGGATTATTTAGAAAGAGGATATGCCGTATGCTGTCAATGTTTGCGGTGCACGGATATCAAATGTGATGAGATGAACAATTTTGGGAGAGAAAAAATATATACAAAAAGTGTCCCGATTTGATTTTGATACATTAGCGTTGTACTGTACTTACAGTACCTGTATCTGTATCTTTATATTACTGGAAGACCTCAAATTTGAGTATAAATTCCAGGGTTGGAGAAGTGCGCTTTTAGTTTATATTGTTTCAGTTTTTGCTGTCATGAAGCTAAGTTCTTGCATTTTGACGAGGTCTTCTGGTAGGTTATTCCACTCTGTTGTTGTTCGAGGAAAGAATGATTTTTTCAATATGTCCGTATTACACTGGAAATGACGGTAATTTTCACTATTTTTTTTTTATCTGATACGGGTGTTTGATGAAGTCAATATGTGATCTACAGGTATGGCCACTAGCCCCTTCACGATCTTATAAAAAAGGGCAAGGCGATGGTCTCGCCTGCGATCCTTTAGTGGTGTTAATTTTAGAGTGTCCATCATTTCTGTTACACTGCTGTCCCTTCTATAGTTTGATGTTACAAATCGGGTAGCGCGGCGTTGTACTTTTTCCAGCGAGTGAATGTCGTTTTGTTGGTAAGGGTCCCATATCGTGCAGCTGTATTCCAGGACGGATCTCACCAACGATTTGTATGCAGTCAGTTTCAGTGACGTTGGGCACTGTCGCAGGTTTCATCTTAGGAATCCGAGAGTGGAATTTGCCTTGTTGGTTGTGTTACGGATATGAGAGTCCCACTTCATGGAGTTGTGAATGGTTACTCCCAAGTATGGATTTTCTTCCACTTCTTTGAGTAATTGGCCCGACAGATGGTAGTTGTGGGCACTAGGCGACTTGGATCTTAATGTTCTCAGGATATAACATTTCAACATGTTGAAAGACATACCCCATTTTGTTGCCCATTCTTCCAAGGACTTGAGGTCTTTTTGGAGGTCCAGGTGGTCTTGGAGGCATCAAATTGGACGGTATAGCAGACAATCATCAGCGAATAGACGTACAGTAGATGTTATGCAGTCGGGCAAGTCATTGATGTGGCAGAGGAAGAGTATAGGTCCCAGGACCGTCCCCTGGGGAACTCCTGAATCTACCTTCACTTGTGTTGAATGGCTGCCATCTACAAGTTGGGTCCGTGATGTCAGGAAGGCCTTGATCCATTGTAGGATGTTGGGGTTCACACCGAAATTATCTACTTTGTACAGGAGTTTTGAATGGGGAACCTTGTCGAAGGCCTTACTGAAATCCAGGATGGCAGTGTCCACTTGTAGCTTCCTGTCGTATATGCTGGTGATGTCATAGGTGGTGATCAGCAGCTGGGATTCACAGGAGTGTCCTAACCTGAAGCCATGTTGTAGATGTGTCAGTATGTTGTATTCCTCGAGATGGTTCCTGAGGTGGCGGCAGATAATATGCTCAACCAGTTTACAACACATACGTGAGCGACACTGGCCTGTAGTTTCTGGGTTAATGGCGATTACCCTTCTTAAAGATTGGTGTAATGTTGGCATTACTCCAGTCATCAGGGAGTTCACCAGTCAGAATCGATTGTTGGGATATATGAGTCATTGCCGGGGCAAGTTCGATTGAGCACTGTTGAAGGACACGATTTGGAAGGTTGTCTGGACCGCTAGCCATACTGACATCGATTTCGCGGATCAACTTCTCAACTCCCTTCTCATCTATAGTGAGGTTCCTCATGATGGGATACTTGGGTGTGGTGAGAGGTGGGAGATCCGGATTGGGGGGTTCTTTTGTGAACACCGACTGAAACTGTCGATTTAGGGCCTCCGCCTTGTCTGTACTGGCGGTGAGTAGTTTGTTACCCTCTTTCAGTGGAGCAATTCAGATGTTGTCCTGCTTCCTGGCCTTGATGTTTTGCCAGAAGGGTTTGTTGTTTTTCTGCTCAATTCCTGCCTGCAGTGTACGCTCTAAGTAGGACCATTCTGTGGTTCGGAGAGCCTTTTGGGTTTTCCTTTTGTGGACTCTGTACGCACGCCAGTCAGCATCCTTTCCACTTTTCCTAGCCTTGTTGTAGAGGCGATGTTTCCTCTTTATGAGGCGGCGTTCTGGTCTGCCAACCCATGGTAGCTGATTTGGTTTCGTGGAGGTCAATTTGGATGGAATGCGCTCGTCGATGATGGAATTTAAGCCGTTTTTGAATTTCGTCCAGTTTTCCTCAACCGAGTCACTAGAATTAGTGATTGTGTCACTGAGGTTGGTCGCATCCTCCCTAACAGCCATCCAGTCAACATTCTTGTACATCAGTACTTTACGCGGCTTCTTGTGGTACACAGGTTTGATGTCCTCGTCTATTGTTATCATATCATGGTCTGATATACCGGGGATTGTCAGTCACTAGAATTAGTAGCATTGTACTGTACTCTATAACGGGTTTGTATCATTCCTCATTTGAGTGACAGGATGCTCTCGTTTGAACTCCCGTGGTTGACAACTTAATCTCATCAGTAATTAATATTAATCAGTTAATTAATTTATGAAGCCATTGAATGCTTGTCGTCATAGCCACTAGTCTTTATAGCACATTATCGTGGACTGTTACTGTTACTGATACGATCCAAAATAATTGAAATGTATAACGTTCACAATAATACAGGTCCAGTACACTCTGCCGATTGAGCTATATATATAATAGCTCTATTGACCTATCTGAAATAGGTCTTTTGAGCTATTTTCAAGTGATTTTCTTTTTTAAGGATAACAAAACAAAGTCGCTTTTAAAAGAGGATTGTATCTTTAGGTTGATAACAAAAGACATTAAATATAAGTGTTCTTTTCAAAAAATGATGTAAATTTTACATTTATGAAAAATGAAAATAAACATCTAGCTGTATGCTTTTTGTAGTCACCATTACCAAAAACCTTATTGTTTTATGCGACTTTGCTTTAATTTAATGAAAATTGAAATATGAGAAAATATAGCTCAATACAGCTATAATTTATAGGTGTATATAGCTATATAGGTCTTTATAGCTATATAGCTCAATCGGCAGAGTGTACTGGACCTGTAATATATAAGAATATTTCAAGTTTTGTGTCCACTTCATAAAATAGAGTTTCCTATGGCTGTGACACCAGACTTTAACATTTTGACAGATGTATGACTTGTTTAGGGCCAAAACCATCCTTATTATCACCAACTACTGCTAGATGTCATCAGCAGAGTTCTTGGTATTCAATCATTCAAAATTTTTCACCTTGCTAAGCGAGCCGACACCATTTTGTAGACTATGCAAATTTAATACACAAGAGTGACTAATCAACTGTAGCAGGAACACGTTTATTCCTTCTAGGTATACTCCGCTTCAGATGTATTATAAAGGGTGATGGTAAGGTGTACCATATCCTGGCCTTTTTGAAAGTGAAAGTGAAAACGATTAGGATATAAACAAAGATCATAAACAATTGTTTTTTGCCAAACATTGCATTTAAATCATCATAAATAATAGTCATTACCGCACAGTCATATCAAGGAGAGGGTCAACAAAGAAGCAGGGTCAAGATGATGAAGGATGAGATTTAAAGATGAGAGAGTCTTTAAATTGTGACTGGGATGCTGTTTTGCTCACTGATGAATTATCAGGCCCGGATGAAATCCTCGAAGCATTCATGGACAGATTTAATGAAGCAAAGGAGAAGTGTGTACCACGTATAAACAGTAAAGCAAACAAAAAGGCCAAGAAACAATTATCTACCACTCGATGAAAAAACGCCGTTAATGGTAAAGATATATGGAAACAAAGGATGGGAAGAAATACCAGGAGTATGTGCGAGTCAGGAATCAAGTGAAAGGACTATCTAGAAATGCGAAAAGGGACATTGCGAAAAATGTGAAGGAAAACCCAAAATACGCAAACTAGAAACGAACAGTAAAAACAGGCATATCAGAGCTAAGTACATAGCGGAGAATGGAGAAACTAAATTGAGTCAGGAGGAAAAGAAAAAGCAGAAGTAGTAGCCAATTTCTACAGCAGTGTTTTCACCAAGGAACCAGATAGTGAATTACCACCGATAGACAAAGTACAGTTTGAGCATTAGCTTGTGGATAGAAAATTTCATGCAGAGGAAATTAGGAAGTTACTAAGTTCAATGCATCACTCGAGTCGGGGAAAAGTACCAGATATTGGAAGCTTGGCAACATAGTGGCACTGTACAAGAACGGGGACAAATCGGATCCAAGTAACTACAGACCGGTGAGCTTGACAAGTGTTGTGTGTAAGCTAATGGAGAGATTAGTTAGAAACGAGATAGTGGGTCATATGACCAGAAATAGGCTTTTTAGTAAAAAAATAGTTTGGCTTTAATATCAGGAAGATCTACGACACTTCAGCTCCTAAAAGTAATGGACGATTGGACAGAAACCCTAGATAACGGTGAAAACATTGACTCGATCTATATGGATTTCATGAAAGCATTCGATAAAGTTCCTCACAGAAGATTAATCTCAAAAATGGAAAGATATGGCATCAGTGGAAGGATCATAAATTGGGTCAAGGACTTTCTTCACAACAGGAAGCAGAAAGTTTCAATAAAAGGGGAAGAGTCCAAGAGCCATGACGTCATAGGTGGCATACCCCAAGGGAGTGTACTCGGGCCGATACTGTTTGTACTCTACATCAATGACATGCCCCAACTCTTACAGACCCTGGACCGTTTTTCTTGTCCGTTTAAACGCAAACGCAACGCAAACGCAACGGAAACTCAA
This sequence comes from Mizuhopecten yessoensis, assembly GCF_002113885.1. Classification (NCBI taxonomy): domain Eukaryota; kingdom Metazoa; phylum Mollusca; class Bivalvia; order Pectinida; family Pectinidae; genus Mizuhopecten; species Mizuhopecten yessoensis. The sequence goes on from NW_018408041.1 coordinate 107,064, forward strand.
TGCAAACGGAAAGGAAACGCAACGCAAACGCAACGCAAACTCAACGCAAACGCATACAGACCGTTTGGTTAAACACGCTCCTAAAACGCAGTTAATAGCAGACAAATAACGGACATAGATTTAGATGTACTTGCTCGCGGAAGCGTGTCGGTCTCTGACCCTAACTCTGATCTGTATTTACCTATACAGCGCTCGCTTGTTATTTGCACAGCGGCGCATGCAGATGTACTTATAGGCAACATATTCCCCGTCAGCACCAACAAAATAATTTGGAATGATGATTTGTCCCCCGATTTTTTCGTGAATATTGATAATTCATTTTGAAATGGAATTAAATTTCTAATGGTATCCGCTTGGAACTCAACAGTACATTACATTTAACATCTAATCACTAAATCTACACGACGTAAAAACACATTCCTTTTTATGAATTCATAAGATTAAAAGTATATTTGATGTTGGTGGTTTCTCACTTATCTTTTATTTTAATTTCTATATTTTCCCCAAATATTATTTCAAGGTGAAGTTACGGGAATAGTCTTGAACAATGGTTCTTCGACATCAACAATACATATGGATACGTCTAGTGGGTAGTTCATTTTTTTAGTCTCAAATTCTGAATTTGTTGCTAAAAAATCTTTCAATCAATTTGTCGAAAAATAATAAACAACCCAAACTAAATAACGTACGTGTAATTGTTTGTTTTTATTTAAACTAGGCGATCGCAAATGTTCAAAAGGAGATGAAATATGAAACTTGTGTTTGGAAAATATTGGATATGAATATCATCATATG
>NW_018408041.1:116193-131924 GCF_002113885.1 Mizuhopecten yessoensis
GTCAGTAGCATACTAGGATCAAGGGCTACCAAGTTTGTTTAAATGTATGACCTTGAATCATATTCAAGGTCACAAGGAGCAAATATGTTTAAAATATTTCAACAACTTGTTCTGAATAACCAAAAGGCTCAGGATGCTGATATTTAGTTAGTAGCATATGCTGGGATCAAGGACTACTATGTTTGTTAAAGTGAATGACTTTGACTTATATTCAAGGTCACAGGGGTCAAATTTGTTTAAAATCTTTAAGCAACCTCTTATGAATAACCATGGGTCCCAGGATGTTATATACTTTGCAAGTTGCATCCGGAGATGAAAGACTATACAATGTGTTCAACATAATGACTTTGTTCGACTTTCAATCACAGGGGTGAAATGTTTTAAAAAAAATTAACAGGGTCTTTTGCCTGTAGCTTTATTTTAGATCACTTTTAAGGTTACAAGTGTGAGTTTTATACCAGGTGAGCGATGCAGGCCCATTGGGCCTCTTGTTTGTAATGCTAGAATGTTGTTCAGAGATACAGTCAGGAATGTTTACATCTGCTGCAAAAAAACAAGGTGAAACATATGATATGCACAAAAATATGCAAAAGATCAAAGCTCTGAAACTGAACTGCACTGAATTCTCATCATCATGAATATTAATCAGGACCTCAGATGGTAGCCCCTAGATGGGCTCAAATGTTGAGTGATTTTTTATATTAGTAAAAAATCTTCAAACAACATGCAACCCCTCTGAAACTTAAAGACAGATTTAAAAACCAGACAAGACCTCTGGTGTTTTTTTAAGTAACATGTACATCTACACATGTGTATTATTCAGAATTTCACTCATGATCAAATAGGCTTGCTTGTGTTTTTTCTGATTTCTAGTACTATAATGGTTACTTCCCTTTACCCAGCATTTACCTGATGATTCTAATGTGTTGGGAATCATAGAGTTATGATATAGTGGTATTGGGTGGCTGTGTTGTGAGATATAGAGTTATGATAAATAGTGGTATTGTAGGGCTGTGTTGTGAGATATATAGTTATGATAAATAGTGTTATTGGATGGCTGTGGTGTGAGATATAGAGTGATGATATATAGTGGTATTGTATTGCTGTGTTGTGAGATATATAGTTATGATAAATAGTGTTATTGGATGGCTGTGTTGTGGGATTATGATAAATAGCATTGTTGGATGGCTGTGTTGTGAGATATATAGTTATGATAAATAGTGTTATTGGATGGCTGTGGTGTGAGATATAGAGTTATAATAAATAGTGGTATTGTATGGCTGTGTTGTGAGATTATGATAAATAGCATTATTGGATGGCTGTGTTGTGAGATATAGAGTTATGATAAATAGTGGCATTGTATGGCTGTGTTGTGAGATTATGATAAATAGTGGTATTTTATGGCTGTGTTGTGAGATTATGATAAAGAGTGGTATTGGTTGACTGTGTTGTGAGATTATGATAAATAGTGGTATTTTATGGCTGTGTTGTGAGATTATGATAAAGAGTGGTATTGGATGGCTGTGTTGTGAGATTATGATAAATAGTGGTATTTTATGGCTGTGTTGTGAGATTATGATAAATAGCATTATTGGATGGCTGTGTTGTGAGATATAGAGTTATAATAAATAGAGGTATTGTATGGCTGTGTTGTGAGATTATGATAAATAGCATTATTGGATGGCTGTGTTGTGAGATATAGAGTTATGATAAATAGTGGCATTGTATGGCTGTGTTGTGAGATATAGAGTTATGATAAATAGTGGTATTGTATGTCTGTGTTGTGAGATATAGAGTTATAATAAATAGTGGTATTTTATGGCTGTGTTGTGAGATTATGATAAATAGCATTATTGGATGGCTGTGGTGTGAGATATAGAGTTATGATAAATAGTGGTATTGTATGTCTGTGTTGTGAGATATAGAGTTATAATAAATAGTGGTATTGTATGGTTGTGTTGTGAGATATAGAGTTATAATAAATAGAGGTATTGTATGGCTGTGTTGTGAGATTATGATAAAGAGGGGTATTGGTTGACTGTGTTGTGAGATTATGATAAATAGTGGTATTGTATGGCTGTGTTGTGAGATATAGAGTTATGAAAAATAGTGGTAATGTATGGAAATAGTGGTATTGGATGGCTGTGTTGTGAGATATAGAGTTATAATAAATAGAGGTATTGTATGGCTGTGTTGTGAGATTATGATAAAGAGTGGTATTGGATGGTTGTGTTGTGAGATTATGATAAATAGTGGTATTTTATGGCTGTGTTGTGAGATTATGATAAATAGCATTATTGGATGGCTGTGGTGTGAGATATAGAGTTATGATAAATAGTGGTATTGTATGTCTGTGTTGTGAGATATAGAGTTATAATAAATAGTGGTATTTTATGGCTGTGTTGTGAGATTATGATAAATAGCATTATTGGATGGCTGTGGTGTGAGATATAGAGTTATGATAAATAGTGGTATTGTATGGCTGTGTAGTGGGATTATGATAAATAGTGGTATTGGATGGCTGTGTTGTGAGATATAGAGTTATGATAAATAGTGGTATTGTATGGCTGTGTTGTGAGATTATGATAAATAGCATTATTGGATGGCTGTGGTGTGAGATATAGAGTTATGATAAATAGTGGTATTGTATGGCTGTGTAGTGGGATTATGATAAATAGTGGTATTGGATGGCTGTGTTGTGAGATTATGATAAATAGTGGTATTGTATGGCTGTGTAGTGAGATTATGATAAATAGTGGTATTGGATGGCTGTGTTGTGAGATTATGATAAATAGTGGTATTGGATGGCTGTGTTGTGAGATTATGATAAATAGTGGTATTGTATGGCTGTGTTGTAGACTTTTGGCTGTGTTGTGAGATTATGATAAATAGCATTATTGGATGGCTGTGGTGTGAGATATAGAGTTATGATAAATAGTGGTATTGTATGTCTGTGTTGTGAGATATAGAGTTATAATAAATAGTGGTATTGTATTGCTGTGTTGTGAGATTATGATAAATAGCATTATTGGATGGCTGTGTTGTGAGATATAGAGTTATGATAAATAGTGGCATTGTATGGCTGTGTTGTGAGATTATGATAAAGAGGGGTATTGGTTGACTGTGTTGTGAGATTATGATAAATAGTGGTATTGTATGGCTGTGTTGTGAGATATAGAGTTATAATAAATAGAGGTATTGTATGGCTGTGTTGTGAGATTATGATAAATAGTGGTATTGGATGGCTGTGTTGTGAGATTATGATAAATAGTGGTATTTTATGGCTGTGTTGTGAGATTATGATAAATAGTGGTATTTTATGGCTGTGTTGTGAGATTATGATAAAGAGTGGTATTGGTTGACTGTGTTGTGAGATTATGATAAATAGTGGTATTTTATGGCTGTGTTGTGAGATTATGATAAAGAGTGGTATTGGTTGACTGTGTTGTGAGATTATGATAAATAGTGGTATTTTATGGCTGTGTTGTGAGATTATGATAAAGAGGGGTATTGGTTGACTGTGTTGTGAGATTATGATAAATAGTGGTATTTTATGGCTGTGTTGTGAGATTATGATAAATAGTGGTATTGTATGGCTGTGTTGTGAGATATAGAGTTATGAAAAATAGTGGTAATGTATGGCTGTGTTGTGAGATTATGATAAAGAGTGGTATTGGTTGACTGTGTTGTGAGATTATGATAAATAGTGGTATTGGATTGGATTAGATGTAAAATTTGACCTTGACCTTTGAACCTAATGACCTTGACCTTTGACCTCAACTTTTTACCTCAGTGTGTCTCTTTGTTTAATTTTGAATTGTATGGCTGTGTCGTATTGTATGGCTGTGTTGTGAGATTATGATAAATAGTGGTATTGTATGGCTGTGTTGTGAGATATAGAGTTATGATAAATAGTGGTATTGTATGGCTGTGTTGTGAGATTATGATAAAGAGTGGTATTGGATGGTTGTGTTGTGAGATTATGATAAATAGTGGTATTGGATGGCTGTGTTGTGAGATATAGAGTTATGATAAATAGTGGTATTTTATGGCTGTGTTGTGAGATTATGATAAATAGTGGTATTGGATGGCTGTGTTGTGAGATTATGATAAATAGTGGTATTTTATGGCTGTGTTGTGAGATTATGATAAATAGTGGTATTGGATGGCTGTGTTGTGAGATTATGATAAATAGTGGTATTTTATGGCTGTGTTGTGAGATTATGATAAATAGTGGTATTGGATGGCTGTGTTGTGAGATTATGATAAATAGTGGTATTTTATGGCTGTGTTGTGAGATTATGATAAATAGTGGTATTGGATGGCTGTGTTGTGAGATTATGATAAATAGTGGTATTTTATGGCTGTGTTGTGAGATTATGATAAATAGTGGTATTGGATGGCTGTGTTGTGAGATTATGATAAATAGTGGTATTTTATGGCTGTGTTGTGAGATTATGATAAATAGTGGTATTGGATGGCTGTGTTGTGACTCAATGTAGATTTTAGGTATGATCTGATGATAACATCACAATATGATCTGGCATCACAATGGGGATGCAAAATCTTTGAAAAGGACATGTTTTGTATCTTCTGAAAGGTAATTCATAACACTTCCCCAGTCATGCATAATGATCTCTTTTTCAGATACCAAAAAAATAAGACTCGGTATTCGTTTATACGGGATAGGATGAATTTTAATTAAAAAGGATTAAATTTCATTCTTGTATTAAAGCAATTTTAACAATGTTTCTTTTTAATTAATGTCACACAAATCTTGGGTGCCTTTTCACAGTGAAGCCAGCCATACATAAATTCAACATTTATTGCTGGAGCCTGTATAGCATTAATGGAAACTGTGACCTATTCTCTGGGTTAAATCATCATTATCTTATTTCAAGATTATCACTGAGATTGTTCTGACAGCATTTAAGTTAGGTCTGTCCCAAATACCACATAACTTTTTTAAGATTTAAGAAGTTAATCATCAGAGCTGGTGTGGATGTGACATCCTTCCCATTGTGTACTGCTGGCAATGGCACAGGGAAACAACAGAGCCGATATCTTACAGTCAAAATGGCTTCTGGTTCAAATGTACTTGTCAAGTGTTGAAGGGAAAGATTTTTCCTCAGGAACAAAGTCTGGAGATAATTGTGATGATGGCATTGCCAATGGTAACTATGTGAAATGGTGGGAGTTTTAAGAGTTTTGATTATCAGCCTCGCTAAATGTTTCTGTCAGGTCTTCACTAACATCATTCTTTATAATTCTGTTATGTACTGCAATTTGTATTATTTCATAGTTGTACTATTTTTGCATTAACAGATGCTTTGTATTAAGAAAGAAAGTGCATGTTGACTACGATTCCATTAAGCCTACTTTGTTTTACAAAACGTTTCAAAATCAAGGTATACCTTTCTATGTAACTGAATACATTTTTCCTCCAATGAGATCTGCTGTGTCAGGTGTCAGTGACAGTAGGATATCAATAGCTACTTATAGGTATCATATTAAGGATCCCTGTCCCACTACAGTCAAAATATTAGAGATTCCACTGGTTTTTGTGTCGCCTGCAATGTGAGGCAACATATAGGTATTACTTTGTTGGTGTCCGTGGCGGCGGTTTTTCTGTCGAGTTTCAACTTTCCGCATTTTACCGTATCACACTTGACATAGCAACACTGTACTTCATTTTTGGTGTTAACTTTTTTTCCTTAAATTGTTTTCATAAAATCTGTTTCCGTGCCATAACTTGAGTTTCTTTAGGTTGATCAAGCTCAGACTTCATACAGTGCTTTCTTACCAATAGTGCTTACTTGGGATTTCAGGTATGTAAGTCAAAGGTCAAGGTCACCGTTACTATTAATAGAAAATCTGTTTCCATGCAATAACTCAAGTTTCATACAGTGCTTCCTTACCAATAGTGCTTTCTTGGGATTGGTTTTCAGGTCCGAAGGTCAAAGGTAAAGGTCACTGTTACTAGAAATAGAAACTCTGTTTCTGTGCAATAGCTTGAGTTCCTTAGGGATGATTGAACTCAATCTTGATGCAGTGCTTCCTTACTAAAAGTGCTTGCTTGGGATTGCTCAGAGTTGGCTGCGCAGGTGACACGCCCACTCCTGTACAATTCTTGTTCGTATGTATACATGTAGTAGCCTCCCCTTAATTTAGTTTCAGACATTATAACTGTTATTGACCATGATGCTCAGTTAGTTAGAGCGACTTCGTATGATATTCTGATCGTGAGGTCCAGGGTTTGAAATCCTGGGCTAGCCCTGCTAAAGTTTTACACCAAGCAGCACTGTTGCTGATTATATTTTATTCATTTCACCTTTATCATGTTTTCGTGGTACTGGTTTATTTTCAGAAATGATTTATATTTCTAATTATTCAATTCTAATATTTTTATCTATATCTAAAAAAACATTTGTGGAGGGGTGCTTCATTAACTACAGGCTGTTTATTGATGTTGTCTGTCACAGTCCGTACAAGTGAAATGAAGCACCTAAATATTCCTGTCACACTCCACACAATACCATTATAAGTTGATTTTCCCCTCCAGGAGGTGACTTGTCCAAGGGTGAAATGTCATGGCATAGTGATGTCCGACTGACTTTTCCACACAAGGATGATATACCAATGTCAAGATCAAGTTCCTGGTCACATACGTGTAGCGCATCCTCTGGTATGTCTGACCTGGCATCCACAGTAGCCAGACAGAGCTCAAGGGAGAGCTCGAGGGGGAGCTCAAGGGGGAGTTCAAGGGGGAGCTCCAGTGATGCCTCAGACTCCAACATGCCGGACACACAGAAGCTGCTGGGTGAGTTGAACTATGTCTTTTCCTGAACAATATGTCTAGACTACTGGGGTGATGTGATAAAAGGCTCAGCTAGGTTTGTGCAGGCAGCAGTATGATGTATAGTATTGTTTTATAGAAAGGTGAATGGTCCATCCTTTGTCTGTCCTTAAATCATTCTTGCTACCTCTTAATCTTAAGGTACTGGATGTAGCTTTCTCAAATTTAATATGAAGGCTCCCTTTGGTCTGTAATTGTGCATGTTTCATTTACAACTCATCATCTGGAGCATTCTAATAGAGTGACTGATACCGCACTATCCTGGATACAGTCTTATCTGAGTGAACGACGACAGTGTGTTGCCATCGGATCTACCATCTCACATGACAAAGTACTAGATTTCGGGGTTCCTCAAGGGTCAGTGTTAGGACAGTGTTGCCTGTACTCCAAACTGATCAGAGAGATTTGTTGTTGCCATCATTGCTATGCTGATGACACACAAATTTAGATGGTCATCAAACTACAGGACAGTTTGGATATAATTTTAGAAAGTCTGGAAGCTTGTCTGACAGATATCAGTACCTGGATGAACACCAACATGCTAAAGCTTAATTAGGTAAAGACGGAACTAATAATCGTCTTTTCCTCAAAGTGTCAGCAAACATTGGCTGTCCAGCTCAAGGTCGGTGCCAGAACTATTGAGACTGTCCCAGCTGTTAAAAACCTAGGGGTATACTTTAATAGTTCACTGAACATGGAGAAACAAGTGAACGCTATTGCCATATCCTGTTACTACCAGATCAGGAACATCGTCTGTATCCGGCAGTTTATAACTGCAGATGCATGCAAGATTTTGGTGCATTCACTTGTTACCTCTCTGTTGGATTATGGTAAAGCCCTGCTCTGTGGTATATCTGACAAACTAACTAGTCGTCTGCAGAGGGTCCAGAACACTACAGCATGGCTGGTTACTCGTACTCGAAAGAGAGAGCACATCTCACCTGTGCTATATTCATTGCACTGGTTACCTGTACGATACAGGTCGCATTACAAAACTTTGGTGTACACATACAAGGCACTGAATAGAACAGCTCCCCAGTACCGACAGGAGCTTGTTACCCTGTATCAGCCATCACGATTACTGCAGTCAGAGTCAGAATCATTGTTGTGTGTCTTAAAAACTCGTACTGTGACCTATATGGAAACCGGTGCTTTGGGAGGGTTTTGGCAACGTTGTGGAATAGCTTACCATCTGCTATTAGAAAGTCAAATACCCTGGCCAAATTCAAGCAGGACATCAAAACTCACCTCTTCACGTCTGCATTTTAGACTATTTGCACAGACGTCATGTAAATACCACCCTGTATTTATTCATTTATGTACACATTGAGATGATTATAATCTTATTGCTTAATGTATAATGGTGATTGTAAGCCATTTTTGTTTCACAATTATAACTAATCCATATGTTGTAAAGCGCTTTAGAGTAATTTTACAAATTATATAGGGCACTATATAAATGTTGTATATTATCATCATTATTATTATTAAAACAAGATAGCTGCCAGGCAGCCATCTTGGATTTTTGATAGTCCAAGTTTGTTATTGCTATTTTTAAGAAGTACCTGACAGATCTTTCTCTCAAATTTCATATTTAGATTCTCTTGGTCCATAATAATGCAAGTTTTATTTTGAGACTGATCAAAAGAACAAGATGGCCAACAGGCAGTCATCATGGATTTTGACAGTTCAAGTTTGTTATCACTACTTTTCAAGAAGTACTTGGCAGATCTGTATTGTTCTTTATATATGTTACACTTAACTATTTAAGTTGTTAGGTAAAACAATGACCAAACTTTGAAAGGACACTGTCAAACCTAGCCATATAAAGTTTCAATCAAAGCTACCACTAAAATGCATTTACTGTTGACAATACTATCATTCCAATATATAAGAGATAAGAAGAGAAAAGATCAAAACTAATGAAGATCTTACGATGGTAGGCACCAATTTGCAAGATCCCTTCAGGATCACTTGTTTATTTTCAGTAAGTCTATATATTGTATTGCTGATCTAGCAGTGTTCATTTTGGCGGTAATAGGTAATTGCTGGATAACCTATATAAATACATTCATAAAACTAGGATACTCTGATGTAAGATGGTCACTGGTAAAGGTCATCTCCTGTGACTTCTGATTTGCTGAAATATGTATGGTTATAACTTTTGTTCTACGATTTTGTTCCTAATCTAAGATGGCCACCATGCCTTCAGATTGGCCGAGGCCTTTCAGACTAAAGTGCTATAACTTGTCTTCTGATTGCCCGGTCAATCAAAGATGATGGCAGCAATGCTGTTGTTTCTTCTACGTGGCAGATTTAGCGGGTCTCTGGCGGAGGCCTGGGGCTCTTACTGGCCTGTTAATGTTCTAGTATTATCAAATTGATTATATTTATAAATTATAAGTTTTTGCAGATATCAAGTAAATCATTTAGAATAATTTATTTACTTTTTTGGTTGATTTGGACTTTAAAATATACTAGTTTCGTATCATTACACTGTTCAAATAGATGTTGATTAGTTTTGCAGCCCCATAAGAACTTGTTAAACAAACATAAATGTTTTCTTGGCTGTTGTATAAATATTCATTGAAATATTTTAAAGTTTTCATAAGAAAGAGATAAGTGAAGAAATGTACTAGTAATGGGTGTAGATTAGAGCGAACTGTCTGTTATTTTATTTATATTTGTGTTGATCAACAGAGCATGAGGGGAAAATTGTCCAAATCAGAAGATTTGTTACACTCTGTTAACTCCCAACCACACAAATTCAATTATCTTTTCTGAAAGGCGTGTTCAATAAAAGGCTATATTATATACAGTGGGGCTGTGGCATAATGTTTATTTCCCTAAATTGTAGGTAGTAATTTCGCAGTATGATTAAATTTTTATCAGAGTGTCACACTGTAACTCGGATCAAATGAGCCGTGGATTTAATGAAGCCAGGGAATGTTTGTGGCAGGTATTACCAAATTCCTTGGAATCAAATAAAATGAGCCCCGTCTTGTGTATAAGCACTGGGCACACTCACCTACCGGTCTCTCTGGTTGATCTCTCCGGTCGGTGTGGACACACATCATTGGTGCCTGTCGGACCTGACCAGGGAGAAAAGTACCATTGTCATCAGTCACCAGCTGTATATATACGTATCTATTATTCTCTAGCAAGAAGTTTTCTTTAAGGTGTGGCTGTGTTAAGTGAATTGTGTATACCCCGGTATTTTTGTTTGGTTGAGTACATGGATTTTATTAAGAAATAACAAATCAGTTTTAAAATTAGTATAGATTTATGGTTAATGGTTATTAAACTGTGTTTTCTAAGTGTGCTTTGCTGAATAAAATTATGTGTTTAAAGTTTTGTTGTAACCTTTGAATTGTGGTCAACCTAAGCTTAATTAAAACTATGACAGATTTCATCAAATTAATGTATGGAAGACAATTTGTAGAAATCAGAAATTTAAATGTGAATATACATATGAATCTTTTCATTTAATCTAATATTTCTTTATGGCAGGCATTGATAAATTCAAGAAATCAGTAGCACCTGGTAATCAAGAAAAACCAGACCTTATACCTTTATAGTAATTATATAACCAATGATGTCAGTTTGTGTAAAAAAAATGAAAGAGGCTGATGGGAAAGCTTAAGCCTGTCATTTCTATATGAGGAATAATTGCATTAATAAAGGTGTCAAGTTTAAATATAAACTTGAACTGCCTAAGAGGTGTCAATTTATAGTTGAATCAAGGGATCAGCTTTTTATTTTTTTATTGTATATTGTTCCCTATTCCTACGTGGTGGATGGTGTATTTGAGAGATTATTTTCATTTTTTTGGTGAATGACTTTTATATAGAATTTGTAGTGGATAATTGTCTGTCAGTTGATCTATAGCTGATGAACCTATTTTTACTTATGGCCATGTGTAATGATATATAGATATAACATACACTTACACTTACATACACACATATATATATCTTAAAACCATAAAATTACAAACACCTTGGTATATAAATATACCATATGATTACACGCATATCTTAGTATATAAATATACCATATGATTACACGCATATCTTAGTATATAAATATACCATATGATTACACGCATATCTTAGTATATAAATATACCATACAAGTTCCCACTCACCTCAGTTTATAAATATAAGATGCATACAATATATAACCATACCATACAATTACCCACACACCTGATTATAGAAATTTGTGATAACATTATATGTATAGATCTCAATAGACTTTCCCAGTAATTATGCTTATCTGGTAGTTGTAATTTTATTGATTTTAAAATCCTACTTAGGAATAATTGTTTGTTAGAACTCTTGATAATTGTAAACTGGTAACAAAAACTTTCAAATCCAATATCTTACATATGAATCCCTCCTGTAAACAAATCCAATATCTTACACATGAATCTCTCCTGTAAACAATCCAATATCTTACACATGAATGCCTCCTGTAAACAATCCAATATCTTACACATGAATGCCTCCTGTAAGCAGTAGAACATTGCGAGTAAAATGATATTGGTTCAGACATGTTGCTTCATTGAAGCGAACGTCAATAGAATGGCATCAAGTAGACTCCACTTGATGGTAAGGTGTTTGAATGAAGACATTTGGAGAAGGACTGAGATCGTAAAGGGGTAGTCAATAGACAATTTCTATTGTGGACGGTTCTGTGATTATGACACCAATACGGGTTATACAGGAGCTTATCAGCAGGTCATGATCTACTACACGGGAACCTGTGGCCTGGAACCTGTGGCCGGGAACCTGTGGTCCTACACTTGGGTGTATTAAGGCACAACTAAAGGAGCCATAAAGGTGCTACAAAGTATCCACAAGTAGGGACTTACTGTCAGCACAACCTCCAGCTATGGACACACACTCTCTCAGATACTGCAAACATTAACAGCAGAGGAGGGAAATTTTACTTTAAAGTTTCAATTTGAATGGAAGCAGGGTTGATTGAAGACGGTCTGAGGTAATGTACAGACTGGTACAGACTTGGATCTCTAGCCAAGGTGTCTCCCCTGTATTAATTATCCTATTTAAATCTTACCTACCACAGCAAGCTGACCATTGATCATTATTGGACTGTACATGTACAGCCACAAATACCTGGGTCAGGACAGGCCATTGTATCACAGTGTGTAACCTGTAGATATTATTTTTAGGTATTTCTGTGGTTGTATTGTTCATCTCATTAATACACCTGTTTATTGTAACCACCGTCGTACAAGGATATGCTGTTTGGTACTGGTAATATGATTGTTATTTTTAAACTGGAAGTATTGTTCCAGCCAAATCTAATAAGTCAACATTTCATTACAACATAGAGCTGGAATATTTACTACACAATTGGAAGGATCGACGGAAACTCTCCAATAAATCTTTTCTTTTAGTAAGTTGTGATTATTTTTTGGTTGATGAAATGCTAGTGAGGATGTGAGCTATAGTTATTTCGAAGGTTAGGACAGTCGTCTTCCCTGATGTGATTTACTGAAAGAAAGAGAGGAGATTGATGGAGGTATTCAGAGCTCTGTAACGACAAACCAGGGCTGTTTGACCTAGCCCAGTACCTCCACAACTCTCAACAGTAAAATCATATATCACACATTTTAGGAGATCTACATCTCTGAGAAGAGGGAGGAATGGCCGACAATGACAATAAAACAGGCCCGACTTGCCAGTATAGGAACCCACAGAGCATTAAAACAAGGCCCTTGAATGGCTGGTGTCGACTGTTCCATGATTTATGGCAAACGGACAATCATTCATAAAAATGTTTTCATCATCCAAAGTGTTTGCAGCATTTGACCTGTTGTGTCACACACGACTGGACCTACTGGCTTTGTAGGACAGGTAACCATACTGACTGTATTGGACTTCTCAGAGCACGGTCAGCCTAGGTATGGAGGGAATAGGTACAGTCAGATGCTTATACTCGTTCAGAATGTGTAGCACCATTACTGGACAACAATGTGCACCTGTAATATAAACAAGGAGTAGTGAAAATATCTGGATTTAAAATCATGACTTCAAATAGTAAGTACAGAAGTATTTGTTGTTCATATGTGTTTTACTAATTCATTTCTAAATCATCATGATCAAAGGTTTGTAAATATGAGGCAGCTGCATGTATAACCAAATATAGAATAAGGATACAGGAGTTGGTATTGTGAGAAGTTAGGTGTCCTTAATATAGCTTATTTTAACTGTTTACAATTCTGCTTATAAAACTGTACATTTCTGACCTATACTTCAATATACAAGATGAAAGCATATAACTTTGGAAGTCTCCATACTTGTACAAATGTTTTTTGTCTGGTGTGTAATTATTTGTATTCAGTGTTGTAACTGAATCGTATTATAAACCTTTGTTACTGCAGATCAATGGAATATTTTTTTCTCCAACAATGTTATCTTTAAAAAATTAAATATGTAAAGAGAAATAAGGATAAGTTTGTTTTTCATCTATTTGTTCTTTTATTCATATAATATTCACAAATATGGGCACAGTAAAAACAACATGTATTGACAGTCTATCAGGCTATATGAGCCTTTATTTTCTTTCCATTTTCCTTGCCAGTTAAATGTTCTACTGACTAAGACTATTGAGTAATAGCTAGTGAACCAAGATAACATACATGACACATTTTTTACATCCAGAAATGCCTCTAGGCTGGTATTGGACAGAATCTAGAGGCCCTTAGGTTGAAATATCACTGTCTCCTGTTTTTCACCTTTAGACTTAAGCAATATATCTAGATTGAATTTGTTTTTCACATATAGGTGAAGCAAAGTGAAATAACTTTCTTACCCATCAGAAAGCAATATCAACATTTTTGACACTGCTTGAAATTTCTGTTTAGTCCCCTGCCAGTAAAGTTAATTGACATCTTGTGGTATATTTGACATTCTGTGGTACATGTATGTTTGACTTGCTGTGGTGTTTATGACATCTTGAGGTATATTTGACATATCATACCCTATAATTGACATCTTGTGGTATATTTGACATTCTGTGGTATATTTGACATCCTACTGTATAATTGACATCTTGTGGTATATTTGACATCCTACTGTATACTTGCGATCTTGTGGTATATTTGACATTCTGTGGTATGTTTTACATGCTGTGGTATTTATGACATCTTGTGGTATATTTGACATCCTACCCTATAATTGACATCTTGTGGTATATTTGACATCCTGTGGTATATTTGACATCCTGTGGTATATTTGACATTCTGTGGTATATTTGACATCCTGTGGTATATATGACATCCAATGGTATATTTGTCATTCTGTGGTATTTTTGTCATTATGTGATATATATGCCATCTTTTGGTATATTTGACTTTGTTCTGTATATTTGACATCATGTGGTATTTGTGACATCATGTGGTATATCTAACAATCTATGGTATATATCTGACACTGTTGTATGTATTATGTTGTAGATTTGACATTCTGTTGTTTATTTGACATCTTGTGTTATGTTTGACATCATGTGTTATATTTGACACTCTGTGGTATATATGTGACACTGTTGTATATTTGACATCCTGTTCTTTATTTGACATCATGTGTTACATTCCACATCATGTGTTATATTTGACACTGTTGTATATATAATGTGGTAGATTTGACATTCTGTTGTATAGGACCAGATGATAACCTGTCGTGTCTGACTTACTGTTTTATATGAACCTCTGTCCTATTTAATATGTTAGGATGTGGGTCCCTGTGTTTTATCTCCATGGCCTGTCAGTGTAACAGGATCAGTTTGTTAGTGTTGTTGAACATCCGTGTATATATGTATACAACAAACTGGTGGAATCACCAGCTACCTAGTATACCTGTGTAAAACCTTAATCAGTTTAAAGACTTAGATGAGATTTTCTTCACGTTATGCCACATATGACATAAGACCATAACAAGGTAAAGTTACAACTTATAAAGGGTCAAGCCTGACCGGGTGGCCATATCTAGACTATGCTCAGACTGGAGTGCAGACGTGGGCCGGTAATCCGTTCTTATAACCAATAACTCCTGCTATCACAAAGTTATTCAATTTGAGACGGCTGGAATTTGATTTTGTATTATACTCGTAATAGGAGAACAAAAGGAAATTAAATGCAGTCAATATAGAGCAGAGGGTTAGTTGTGAACACCTAGGTTGTGCAGGGCTGTCCCCTTGTGTAGACCACATGCCGACCCTCTACTCTAGATGTGGACAAATGGAATATGGATAAAGGTAAATTCATTTCAGTTATTCGCTGATATTTTTTCTGCTCCAGAAGACACCTGAGTACCTGTGTGGGATTCCTATCGGGGATCTCACATACTACTACCAGGTCAACAGCTGCTTATTCTGTTTGTATTCCTCATCACCACTGAGCTCTTCTGCTGGAAAAAGTTACACGCACCCCAATTTTTCTATTTTGTATAGTCACTTTAACTCAACAATGCCTTTTTTATGGTAATGTGAGTTAGGTCATTGATGTCTATAGGAGACCTGGGGTTTCAATTTAATTTGGAAATGTGTTACTTTACCACTCATTGTCCACCGACTCAGTCTTTACCGAGCGGAGTTTGTGAAGACTTGAATGGTTGATTTGAGGCGGTGAGATGGAGAGGGGTTCACACCCATACCTGTAGGATGAATACTTGGTGAGATTGAAAGGGGTTCACACCCATACCTGTAGGATGGAGAGGGGTTCACACCCATACCTGTAGGATGGAGAGGGGTTCACACCCATACCTGTAGGATGAATACCTCTGTGAGATGGAGAGGGGTTCACACCCATACCTGTAGGATGAATACCTCGGTGAGATGGAGAGGGGTT
>NW_018408041.1:134941-145794 GCF_002113885.1 Mizuhopecten yessoensis
TAATTTAGTCTGGAGCATCCTTGGGCCAAGGGGACTTAATTTTGTATATGCAGTGGGTGTGGTCTCCCAGGGGGCAGAAGGGCGGGGGCCAATAGGAGAAATAGAGGTAAAACCTTTTAAATCCTTCTTCGACCATCGAGATTCAGGGATTTTTTCCATATTTAGTCTGGAGCATCCTTGGACCAAGGGGTCTCAATTTTGTATAATTGGTGGGTATGACCCCCCTAGTGGCATAGGGGTGGGGCTCTGTTTGAAGTTTGTTCTCGCTTTATCTCAAGTACTGGATGGATCTTTCTGAAATTTCGTATGTACTTACAGCACCTACCATGGAGTGCTATATCTTTATTTCATACCAATTATTTTAAACATATTCAGTTGAGCTATACAGGCCCTCTGGGCCTCATGTTTTATGAAAACCAGGTTAAATCAAGTAACAAATTGAATAATACTGACATAAGGAAAAAAAATATATTTGTATGATAACTATGGATTTGATTTGAAGCATACCTGGTCATACTTGCTAAACCTCTGGAGTTGGTTTTTTTTTTTTTAAGCAAGATTCTTTCCACTAGGGAAGTAATGTATAGCTAGCAACACACATATAACATCGCTTGATTGATGTATTCATTGGTTAAATAAAGAAGTTTTTAGGGTGGGGAAATTCAAACTCTCAGAAGAGTCATGTGCATTGCATATGAAAGTCTTTATCAACTTGAAGCAAATTGAGCCCCTGTGTGTTGGGGCCACAGTTTGGTTGTCTGATACATCAGCAGGTTTACCTGTTTGTTGGGGACATGGGTTGGTTGGTTGATACATCAGAAGGTTTACCTGTGTGTTGGGGTCATGGTTTGGTTGGTTGATACATCAGCAGGTTTACCTGTGTGTTGGGGCCATGGTTTGGTTGGTTGATACATCAGCAGGTTTACCTGTGTGTTCGGGCCATGTGTTGGTTGGCTTATACATCAGCAGGTTTACCTGTGAGTTGGGGCCATGGTTTGGTTGGTTTATACATCAGCAGGTTTACCTGTGGGTTGGGGCCATGGTTTGGTTGGTTGATACATCAGCAGTTTACCTGTATGTTGGAGCCACAGTTTGGTTGTCTGATACATCAGCAGGTTGACCTGTGTGTAGGGGCCATGGTTTGGTTGGTTGATACATCAGCAGGTTTACCTGTGTGTTGGGGCCATGGTTTGGTTGACAGATACATCAGCAGGTTTACCGGTGTGTTGGGGCCACGGTTTGGTCAGCTGATACATCAGCAGGTTTACCTGTGTGTTGGGGCCATGGTTTGGTTGGTTGATACATCAGTAGGTTTACTAGGGTTTATTACAGACCTTTGCCACACAATATAGAGAATCCTACAATCTACCCTTTAAACCAAAGCAGCATGTGGTTATCTGAGTATTACCTAGATCAATAACTGGTATACATATGTAGACACAAAGTTTACCATTACAAACCACCTCACTACACCTCTGGTGGTCTCCTTAATTACCTCCCTTTTATTTCATGAGCTATAAAGAACTAACCCTAAATTTAAATATCACTTCTCAAGACCTATAATGAGGTTTACTGTAATTGAATTTAAATAAGAATTTTGTTCCGCCCTCAAATCCTACTCAAGTCACACATTTGTGAGTCCTCAGGATGTAAGGTATTTTACCCGATGTCTACAGTTAGCGATGGTATTTTGAAATATAAAGTCGTGATGTTTTACAATGTAAAATAGAAATAATATATAGCATAGCTATGAAATATATATTGAGTGATTTACTATCAAAACTACATTTAACACCTTTCCTGACTTGTCAGTGTTCATTATGATTATAGATGGTACTTTGTGGATTTTAAATTGTGTGTGAAATACACAACATTTTCTAGATTCCAAATTCCAAGATGGCCACTGTATGTTGCATCTGATTGGCTGAGACAAATATAGCTACATCTTCTATTGATATGAGTTTGTACATACTTTGTGGTAGATGTCACTTTGTGGCCACACCACATCGTGTAAAATTGCATATTATCCAGACCCATAAAACAAGATGGCCACATTGACTTCTTATTGGCTGCAGGGACCCTGGTAGTTATAACTGTTTTTTATGGGTCTGACTTTTTTTTATTTTTGCTTCTCTTTCATACTTGGAGATAACTGGTATTTGTTGTGTGTTTTTTAATTCCCAAATCCAAAATGATGACTGGCTTCTGCTTGTTGGTTGTAGGGTATATGTGATATCAGGCACATGCTGACCTCCCAGTGTTGTATTCTTACAGAAACCCTCAGATCAGAGATCTGTAGGACATCCTTTAGATATCAATATCATCCAGGAATAAAATTGAACATGAAGTTAACTTACCCTGGTAAGTGATATGTGAATAGCATCATTTGAAAATAGTGTGATCCATTTTCTTACCCCTTTTTAAAATTCAGTGACTCTCAAAATCTTTAAACAACATTTTGTGGCTTGTTGACGGTAAATATAAGCAGGCTTTCTGTGCCCTTCCATAACCGTGGTCATTCTACACCTCCTCTGGCGATAGACTATATTCCAACTTTTAAAGGTCTAATGTTCCGTCCTCCATTGTTATTGGTTAAACTGTAAACATCATTGTCGGTACTTTGTAGTGTCAATTTGTATATAAAAGGGAAATCTTTTGTAATCCTAAGAATACACATCTATTGAGCTCCCCTAACTAGCAATTAATCACTCAGAAGGAATTACACACAGTTCAGAAATAAATGTTTTTATTACACAATACATTTGGAAATATTTGGACAAGACTTCAGCGTCTATACAGAGGACCAGGTGTATGTCATTGTGTCTTCCTTACACAGTTTTCTATGGCTCATCTTTCTGAAATTACTGAAAAGTTACAAAGGCCCATGTTCTTTATTTATTACCTCCCTTGTCTGCAGTCTCCTTTCTTGCAATAAAACTGCAAATGTTATCAAAACGATACAAAACAAAAATTTGAAGAAAAAAAGTTAAAAGAAACCAAATACATTTATTAAATCTGCCGGTCTGTGGTATTGAAAAAGTTCAAAAGGATCATTTAAAAGTATGATTTGTAGATTGGAGACCCTTGCTACAGTTGTCGGTTCCTTTTCGTTTAATTCAACCCTTTACTACAATGTGTTGTAACTGTAATTATAAGGAGAGCAAGGTATCAGGCTGACAATAAATAGACATGTTTACAGTGTAGCGGCCCACTGTCACTATCGTCAGTAGGAGAACAATTCCCTCTGTACTGTCCTTACCTGGTGTTTGTCTCATACCAAGAAATATCGATATTCAGTTTCTTATTTGTCTGGATATGTGCTATAGACGTCAGAAGAGGTGTGTACGTTAGATCTGTGTTAACCAGATAGGATCCTCCATATCACAATGATGACTTCTCGGCCAGCCTGTTCTGATCCTGACTTATGTAGAGATATCTATACAGGATAAACAGGTTTGTCAGGTAATATCCTACTCAGGGAAAAACATCTTATCCTTTTTTGTAAGGTGATTATTATTTTTATATCGGGAATGATATTTTTTCCATTTGATCGAGTAGATATAGAATACAAGTATGAAGGATGTGATGGTGACCTGAAAGTATACAGACCATTTTTGATACTGAAGTAAACCTGTGAATAGAGACCATCATTTTAATACAGTAAACCTGCATATAGAGACCATCAGCTGTGATACAGTTAACCTGTGTATATATACCATCAGCTGTGATACAGTTAACTTGTGTACAGGGACCATCAGTTGTGATACAGTTAACCTGTGTATATATACCATCAGCTGTGATACAGTTAACTTGTGTACAGGGACCATCAGCTGTGATACAGTTAACCTGTGTATATATACCATCAGCTGTGATACAGTTAACTTGTGTACAGGGACCATCAGCTGTGATACAGTTAACTTGTGTATATATACCATCAGCTGTGATACAGTTAACTTGTGTACAGGGACCATCAGCTGTGATACAGTTAACTTGTGTATATATACCATCAGCTGTGATACAGTTAACTTGTGTACAGGGACCATCAGCTGTGATACAGTTAACTTGTGTATATATACCATCAGCTGTGATACAGTTAACTTGTGTACAGGGACCATCAGCTGTGATACAGTTAACTTGTGTATATATACCATCAGCTGTGATACAGTTAACTTGTGTACAGGGACCATCAGCTGTGATACAGTTAACTTGTGTATATATACCATCAGCTGTGATACAGTTAACCTGTGTATATATACCATCAGCTGTGATACAGTTAACTTGTGTATATATACCATCAGCTGTGATACAGTTAACTTGTGTACAGGGACCATCAGCTGTGATACAGTTAACTTGTGTATATATACCATCAGCTGTGATACAGTTAACTTGTGTACAGGGACCATCAGCTGTGATACAGTTAACTTGTGTATATATACCATCAGCTGTGATACAGTTAACTTGTGTACAGGGACCATCAGCTGTGATACAGTTAACTTGTGTATATATACCATCAGCTGTGATACAGTTAACTTGTGTACAGGGACCATCAGCTGTGATACAGTTAACTTGTGTACAGGGACCATCAGCTGTCATACAGAAGGTTTGTGTATAGGGACCATCAGTTGTGATACAGTTAATCTGTGTATAGGGACCACCAGCTGTGATACAGTAAACCCGTGTATAGGGACCATCAGCTGTGATACAGTGGACCTGTGTGTAGGGACCATCAGCTGTGATACAGTGGACCTGTGTATAGGGACCATCAGCTGTGATACAGTGGACCTGTATATAGGGAACATCAGCTATGATAGAGTGGACCTGTGTATAGGAAACATCAGCTGTGATACAGTGGACCTGTGTGGAGCAATTTGTTTGATGTATTATTTTCAGATGCTTTGAAGTTTAAGTAGACTGAGTCATGAAAAAGATTGAGAAATTTTGAAAGGTCCCTTCAATGTGATACTCACAATGACAAAAGCTGTATGGATTCTGTAACATTACAGCAGTTCCTGGTCAGCTGCAAGTCAGGTGTAAATTAACCTCCTGGTATTACAGGTGGTATCTCAGTGAGTTGTGGTAGGATCTGTAAGTCAGGTGTAATTTAACCTCCTGGTATTACAGGTGGTATCTCAGTGAGTTGTGGTAGGATCTGTAAGTCAGGTGTAATTTAACCTCCTGGTATTACAGTGGTATCTCAGTGAGTTGTGGTAGGATCTGTAAGTCAGGTGTAATTTAACCTCCTGGTATTACAGTGGTATCTCAGTGAGTTGTGGTAGGATCTGTAAGTCAGGTGTAATTTAACCTCCTGGTATTACAGTGGTATCTCAGTGAGTTGTGGTAGGATCTGTAAGTCAGGTGTAATTTAACCTCCTGGTATTACAGTGGTATCTCAGTGAGTTGTGGTAGGATCTGTAAGTCAGGTGTAATTTAACCTCCTGGTATTACAGTGGTATCTCAGTGAGTTGTGGTAGGATCTGTAAGTCAGGTGTAATTTAACCTCCTGGTATTACAGTGGTATCTCAGTGAGTTGTGGTAGGATCTGTAAGTCAGGTGTAATTTAACCTCCTGGTATTACAGTGGTATCTCAGTGAGTTGTGGTAGGATCTGTAAGTCAGGTGTAATTTAACCTCCTGGTATTACAGTGGTATCTCAGTGAGTTGTGGTAGGATCTGTAAGTCAGGTGTAATTTAACCTCCTGGTATTACAGTGGTATCTCAGTGAGTTGTGGTAGGATCTGTAAGTCAGGTGTAATTTAACCTCCTGGTATTACAGTGGTATCTCAGTGAGTTGTGGTAGGATCTGTAAGTCAGGTGTAATTTAACCTCCTGGTATTACAGTGGTATCTCAGTGAGTTGTGGTAGGATCTGTAAGTCAGGTGTAATTTAACCTCCTGGTATTACAGTGGTATCTCAGTGAGTTGTGGTAGGATCTGTAAGTCAGGTGTAATTTAACCTCCTGGTATTACAGTGGTATCTCAGTGAGTTGTGGTAGGATCTGTAAGTCAGGTGTAATTTAACCTCCTGGTATTACAGTGGTATCTCAGTGAGGTGTGGTAGGATCTGTAAGTCAGGTGTAATTTAACCTCCTGGTATTACAGGTGGTATCTCAGTGAGGTGTGGTAGGATCTGTAAGTTAGGACATTAACAGGTTTCGTTTGTGGCTGCCAATCAACTAACAATTGAGGAAGGGTCTGAAGTTATAATTTACAGGAGCTGTAGGTAGGCCACTTGTGTTGATGTGACAAGCATGGTGTCTTGATGTTCATTTGAGGCTAATTGCTGAGACATCTTGTTGTATCAGTAGACATAACCACACGTCAACATCAGGCCATATCAAGTTCAGACTCTTGGCTTATTGTTATAAACTGATACATCAGACTGCATAACCAGCCAAGTTCAGACTCCAGGCTTCATTTCATAAACTGATACTTCATACGACAATACTAGTCAGGTTTAGACTCCAGGCTTATTGTTATAAACTCATACATCAGACCAGATAACACCTCAGGTTCAGACTCCAGGCTTATTGTTATAAACTGATACATCAGACCACATAGCCAGGCAGGTTAAGACTCCAGGCTTATTGTTATAAACTGATACATCAGACTGCATAACCAGTCAAGTTCAGACTCCAGGCTTATTGTTATAAACTGATACATCAGACCACATAGCCAGGCAGGTTAAGACTCCAGGCTTATTGTTATAAACTGATACATCAGACCACATAACCAGTCAGGTTCAGACTCAAGGCTTCTTGTTATAAACTGATACATCACACCACATAACCAGTCAGGTTAAGACTCCAGGCTTATTGTTATAAACTGATACAGCAGACCACATAGCCAGGCAGGTTAAGACTCCAGGCTTATTGTTATAAACTGATTCATCACACCACATATCCAGTAAGGTTCAGACTCCAGTCTTATTGTTATAAACTGATACATCACACCACACAACCAGTCAGGTTAAGACTCCAGGCTGATTGTTATAAACTGATACATCACCCCACATAACCAGTCAGGTTAAGACTCCAGGCTTATTGTTATAAACTGATACATCAGACCACATAACAAGTCAAGTTCAGACTCCAGGCTTAATTTACAGGATGACCACTTTAGGCACTCTGTCATATTTAGATCTATTTATCTATGAAATGCGACACTACTGTGGATATTGTAGTCTAACAACACACACTGCTTATGTGATACTGCTGAGATTGTTTAATGCCTCTGATGAGTCAGATGTCACGTTTCTTAATGCAATATTAAGAGGAATGATTAGCTATAGAGCTGATAGGTTTTGATAGGCTTGTGAGATTTTGAGGACTTGTTTACGGGCAGTTGTGGATGAGCCTTAGCTAGGCCGTTGAGATAGGTGATGACCACTGTGGTATTGACTGGGTGGGACTGCTGGACCGATGGGTGATAGGGAAAGCAAACAATTAGTAGTGAACATTGGGGCATCATTAGAATGTGGTTTCATTGTGGAGCGGGTCACCCTGTGATCAGATATGACCTAAACCAATATGACAGAACAGCCAGGTAGGTAATGCTTTTAACTGTCGCCAGTTTGGCCGACTTTCTTTAATTTAAATACTCAATTTAACATTCATGAACTAAATTATGTGACCACAGTAGTCCTACCATATTTAAATTCATGAGAAAACATACAATTTATGAAGTATAAATAAATTACAAAGTCTCTTTCTAAGTAAAGTAATTCACTGATCAAAGGTCGACCTTCCTCATGTCTTCAATGTTTCTATCTTGGTGGCAACTGTCATGTCTGACTGCTCATAGCAAATCATCCATCAACTATTGTACCAGGCTTTGATGTAGGAAGGACATTTCAGTTCTAAAATTAACACACAATAGAAGACAGGTCTATATGATATAGATTTCTTATCAACCTACTGAAATTTTAATAAATCAGACCTTGACCAAAACAAATTAATGATGGGAGAAGGAAATATTTTAATGCTTGAAAACAGGAAATATCTGTAATAATAGCAGATGAAAAAAATATGATTTTTACAGCTCAGAGTTTTTCATGGTGATTGTATGATGGTCTCAGGTTGAAATTTGCTGACTGTATTTACTTTATTTGGTACGCTACCTCCAGCTAGCAGTAATATACAGACTGAGTTAACTGTATTTAGTACACTACTTCCAGCTAGCAGTAACATACAGAATGAGTTAACTGTATTTAGTACACTACCTCCAGCTAGCAGTAATAAGCCGACTGAGTTAATTGTATTTAGTACACTACCTCCAGCTAGCAGTATAATACAGACTGAATTAACTGTATTTAGTACACTACCTCAAGCTAGCAGTAATATACAGACTGAATTAACTGTATTTAGAATACTACCTCCAGCTAGCAGTAATATACAGACTGAGGTAACTGTATTTAGTACACTACTTCCAGCTAGCCGTAACATACAGAATGAGTTAACTGTATTTAGTACACTACCTCCAGTTAGCAGTAATATACAGACTGAGTTAACTGTATTTAGTACACTATCTCCAGCTAGCAGTAACATACAGACTGAATTAACTGTATTTAGTACACTACCTCCAGCTAGCAGTAATATACAGACTGAGTTAACTGTATTTAGTACACTATCTCCAGTTAGCAGTAATATACAGACTGAATTAACTGTATTTAGTACACTACCTCCAGCTAGCAGTATAATACAGACTGAATTAACTGTATTTAGTACACTACCTCCAGCTAGCAGTAATATACAGACTGAGTTAACTGTATTTAGTACACTACCTGTAGCTAGCAGTAAAAAGCTGACTGAATTAACTGTATTTAGTACACTACCTCCAGCTAGCAGTAATATACAGACTGAGTTAACTGTATTTAGTACACTACCTCCAGCTAGCAGTAATATACAGACTGAATTAACTGTATTTAGTACACTACCTC
The DNA here is from genome assembly GCF_002113885.1 of Mizuhopecten yessoensis. Classification (NCBI taxonomy): domain Eukaryota; kingdom Metazoa; phylum Mollusca; class Bivalvia; order Pectinida; family Pectinidae; genus Mizuhopecten; species Mizuhopecten yessoensis. The sequence continues at coordinate 143,875 of NW_018408041.1, forward strand.
CAGCTAGCAGTAATATACAGACTGAGTTAACTGTATTTAGTACACTACCTCCAGCTAGCAGTAATATACAGACTGAGTTAACTGTATTTAGTACACTACCTCCAGCTAGCAGTAATATACAGACTGAGTTAACTGTATTTAGTACACTACCTCCAGCTAGCAGTAATATACAGACTGAGTTAACTGTATTTAGTACACTACCTCCAGTTAGCAGTAATATACAGACTGTGTTAACTGTATTTAGTACACTACCTCCAGCTAGCAGTAACATACAGACTGAATTAACTGTATTTAGTACACTACCTCCAGCTAGCAGTAATATACAGACTGAGTTAACTGTATTTAGTACACTACCTCCAGTTAGCAGTAATATACAGACTGAGTTAACTGTATTTAGTACACTTCCTCCAGCTGGTGGTATTTAACTAAAGTTTGGTCAATAATGTGTTGTGTATGAGCTGCTGTACCTTTAAATGGCTCCATAGGAACACAGGAATATTTTAATGATAAATGAATGATTGCTTGTTTCCTATTTATTGGCTGTACCCTTTGTGCTTTAGTCACAACCAGCAGATGTGAAATGGAAAGATAAAGCAAACATATAGGGAAAGACTTTGTCTTGGTAATGATTGTGTGTGAGGCTAAGCATTCATGTTTGTGATATCATAACACAATCAATATAATTAGATAATGCTTGGTGTTATGTTTCTCTGCGGGATTATTATGTGGAAGTTTATACCAAGGTCAGCACATGTTCTGTCAGTCGACATGGTTTGGACAGAGATGGGTACCTCTCTAAAGTTGGAACAATACCAGATACATTTTGGTGTGTTTTTATTAGACTTCTGTATATTATGGTAATACATGTAGTACCTATCATAGTTTGTATGCTACACATATGTTTTATCATATGTTTACATTAATATTGTGTGAACATTAGTTTACCGTATACATTTTCGAAATATTAATTTCTAATCTTAGCCATTCCATCATATGATGAGAATGTTGTGTTAGATTGATTATGAGAAGAAGCCTGGGTTAATTGCCACACTGTATTTACACACTGCCATTATTATATAGTGTCATATTGGAGGTGTTCACCACGATGGCTATTATAAACGTGGTACAGTACTGTATTAACCTGCCACACTGTATTTACACACTGCCATTATTATATAGTGTCATATTGGAGGTGTTCACCACGATGGCTGTTATAAACGTGGTACAGTACTGTATGAACCTGCCACACTGTATTTACACACTGCCATTATTATGTAGTGTCATATTGGAGGTGTTCACCACGATGGCTATTATAAATGTGATACAGTACTGTATTAACCTGTAGATACCAAACGTATAAAACTCCAAGACCTCAGCTTAGTTATTGCATACGGAGTAAGAATCATAGAATTTATATTGATCACAAAATATTGCATCATGATTTTGTTATTTTCTTTTGTCTTTACAGAACAGAAGTATGGTGTTGACATGAGTGTGTATTCCCAGATTGAGGATCTTACTCATTTAGTGGGACCACTCACAGAGGATAGTGTCCTCAGGTGTTTACAGGCCAGATTCTACTCACAACACTACCAGGTAAGTCCCTACCCCTTATACACAGAGGATAGTGTCCCCACCCCCACATATACAGAGGATAGTGTCCTCACCCCCACATACACAGAGGATAGTGTCCTCACCCCCACATATACACAGAGGAACGTGTCCCCATCCCCACATACACAGAGGATAGTGTCCTCACCCCCACATACACAGAGGATAGTGTCCTCACCCCCACATACACAGAGGATAGTGTCCTCACCCCCACATATACACAGAGGATAGTGTCCCCATCCCCACATACACAGAGGATAGTGTCCTCACCCCCACATACACAGAGGATAGTGTCCTCACCCCCACATA
>NW_018408041.1:146553-154918 GCF_002113885.1 Mizuhopecten yessoensis
CACAGAGGATAGTGTCCCCATCCCCACATATACACAGAGGATGATGTCCCCATCCCCACATATACAGAGGATAGTGTCCCTACCCCCACATATGCACAGAGGATAGTGTCCCCACCCCCACATATACACAGAGGATAGTGTACTCACCCCCACATATACACAGAGGATAGTGTACTCACCCCCACATATACACAGAGGATAGTGTCTTCACCCTCACATACACAGAGGATAGTGTCCCCACCCCCACATATTCACAGAGGATAGTGTCCCCACCCCCACATATACACAGAGGATGATGTCCCCATCCCCACATATACAGAGGATAGTGTCCTCACCCCCACATACACAGAGGATAGTGTCCTCACCCCCACATATACACAGAGGAAAGTGTCCTCACCCTCACATACACAGAGGATAGTGTCCTCACCCCCACATATACACAGAGGATAGTGTCCTCACCCTCACATACACAGAGGATAGTGTCCCAACCCCCACATATACACAGAGGATAGTGTCCCCACCCCCACATATACACAGAGGATAGTGTCCTCATCCCCACATACACAGAGGATAGTGTCCCCATCCCCACATATACACAGAGGATAGTGTCCTCACCCCCACATATACACAGAGGATAGTGTCCCCATCCCCACATATACAGAGGATAGTGTCTCCATCCCCACATACACAGAGGATAGTGTCCCCACCCCCACATATACACAGAGGATAGTGTCCCCACCCCCACATATACACAGAGGATAGTGTCCCCATCCCCACATATACAGAGGATAGTGTCTCCATCCCCACATACACAGAGGATAGTGTCCCCACCCCCACATATACACAGAGGATAGTGTCCCCACCCCCACATATACACAGAGGATAGTGTCCCCATCCCCACATATACACAGAGGATAGTGTCCCCATCCCCACATATACACAGAGGATGGTGTCCCCATCCCCACATATGCACAGAGGATGATGTCCCTACCCCCACATACACAGAGGATAGTTTCCCCACCCCCACATATGCACAGAGGATAATGTCCCTACCCCCACATATACACAGAGGATAGTGTCCTCACCCCCACATACACAGAGGATAGTGTTCCCACCCCTACATATACACAGAGGATGATGTCCCCACCCCCACATACACAGAGGATAGTGTTCCCACCCCCACATACACGGAGGATAGTGTCCCCACCCCCACATATACACAGACGATAGTGTCCACACCCCCACATATACACAGAGGATGATGTCCCTACCCCAAAATATACACAGAGGATAGTGTCTCCACCCCCACATATACACAGAGGATAGTGTACTCACCCCCACATATACACAGAGGATAGTGGCCCCATCCCCACATATACACAGAGGATAGTGGCCCCATCCCCACATATACACAGAGGATAGTGGCCCCATCCCCACATATACACAGAGGATAGGGTCCCCATCCCCACATATGCACAGAGGGTGATGTCCCTACCCCCACATATACACAGAGGTACACAGAGGATAGTGTCCCCAGCCCCACATATACACAGAGGATAGTGTCCCCACCCTCACATACACAGAGGATATTGTTCCCACCCCTACATATACACAGAGGATGATGTCCCCACCCCCACATACACAGAGGATAGTGTCCCCATCCCCACATACACAGAGGATAGTGTCCTCACTCCCACATACACAGAGGATAGTGTCCTCACTCCCACATACACAGAGGATAGTGTCCTCACTCCCACATACACAGAGGATAGTGTCCTCACCCCCACATATACACAGAGGAACGTGTCCCCACCCCCACATACACAGAGGATAGTGTCCCCATCCCCACATACACAGAGGATAGTGTCCTCACCCCCACATACACAGAGGATAGTGTTCCCACCCCCACATATACACAGAGGATGATGTCCCCATCCCCACATATGCACAGAGGTTAGTGTCCCCATCCCCACATATACACAGAGGATGATGTCCCTACCCCCACATATACACAGAGGATGATGTCCCTACCCCCACATATACACAGAGGTTAGGGTCCCCACCCCGACATATACACAGAGGATTGTGGCCCTACCCCCACATATACACAGAGGATAGTGTCCTCACCCTCACATACACAGAGGATAGTGTCCTCACCCCCACATATACACAGAGGAACGTGTCCCCCCCCCCACATACACAGAGGATAGTGTCCCCATCCCCACATATGCACAGAGGATGATGTCCCTACCCCCAAATATACACAGAGGATAGTGTCTCCACCCCCACATATACACAGAGGATAGGGTCCCCATCCCCACATATGCACAGAGGGTGATGTCCCTACCCCCACATATACACAGAGGTTAGGGTCCCCACCCCGACATATACACAGAGGATGGGGTCCCTACCCCCACATATACACAGAGGTTAGTGTCCCCACCCCGACATATACACAGAGGATGGTGTCCCTACCCCCACATATACACAGAGGTTAGTGTCCCCACGTTCACATATACACAGACAATAGTGATTCTGTTTTGTCATTTGGGTCATAATTTTGAGTGTTGAGATGAAAATGAGAATACTCCTTTTAATAAGAATATTTTGCCATTATGGTTTAAATATCTAGGTGAACTCTTCATGCTGTCTAGGCTTTTTGTCAGAATCTAAAGTTAGGTTATTTTACTATTTCTTAGTGCATTGGATTGGCTATCCTGGAGAGATTTCTGTAACCTTTGTTTTCAGAATAAGATTGGTCCTGTAGTAATCTCTGTGAACAGCTATCAGCATCGCCCAAGCTGTCAGGCCTTGCTGGGGCCAGTCAAGGCTAGTGTCCTTCTACAAGGAGTTGTCAAGGATGCAGTCACACAACATGCGGACACAGGGCACTCCCAGGCCATTATTGTCAGGTAATTGACCAGTAAAACCCTACACCTGTTTTTACTACAGAGGCTAGTGTTCAAAGGCATCTATCTATACATCTAGATTTCTGAGGAAATTGTACAAAAGTACATTTTTGTGTTAAACCTGTCAAACAAAATAAATATATGGCTTTTGTAAATATTTTTATTGAGCATTTATCACCATTGACCTTTGAACTCTAGCTTAGCTGATCAGGTACAAAAGACACTTTCAAGTGAAACAGAAAGATTAGCGGTAATAAATGTATAACCTCAGTACCATCATGAGGAATCTAGGTTGTTCTCCTTCACTGATTGATTTACTTTACAAGGGAACAGTTAACTCTAGAGATTGTTTAACCTTTCTTTACAAGTTATCTTTAGAGATGGTAAAGTTAAGTTGTACTTTACAAGTTACATCTAGAGTTGGTAAGGTTTAGGTGAACTTTACAAGTTACCACTAGGGACGGTAAGGTTTAGGTGTACTTTACAAGTTACCACTAGGGTTGGTAAGGTTTAGGTGTACTTTACAAGTTACCACTAGAGTTGGTAAGGTTTAGGTGTACTTTACAAGTTACCACTAGGGTTGGTAAGGTTTAGGTGTACTTTACAAGTTACCACTAGAGTTGGTAAGGTTTAGGTGTACCTTACAAGTTACCTTTAGAGTTGGTAAGGTTTTGGTGTACTTTACAAGTTACCACTAGAGTTGGTAAGGTCTAGGGGTACTTTACAAGTTACCACAAGGGATGGTAAGGTTTAGGTGTACTTTACAAGTTACCACTAGGGATGGTAAGGTTTAGGTATACTTTACAAGTTACCACTAGGGATGGTAAGGTTTAGGTGTACTTTACAAGTTACCACTAGAGATGGTAAGGTTTAGGTGTACTTTACAAGTTACCACTAGAGTTGGTAAGGTTTAGGTGTACTTTACAAGTTACCTCTAGAGTTGGTAAGGTTTAGGTGTACTTTACAAGTTACATCTAGAGGTGGTAAGGTTTAGGTGTACTTTACAAGTTACATCTAGAGGTGGTAAGGTTTAGGTGTACTTTACAAGTTACCTTTAGAGTTGGTAAGGTTTTGGTGTACTTTACAAGTTACCACTAGGGATGGTAAGGTTTAGGTATACGTTACAAGTTACCACTAGAGTTGGTAAGGTTTTGGTGTACTTTACAAGTTACCACTGTGGATGGTAAGGTTTAGGTGTACTTTACAAGTTACCACTAGGGATGGTAAGGTTTAGGTGTACTTTACAAGTTACCACTAGGGATGGTAAGGTTTAGGTGTACTTTACAAGTTACCACTAGAGTTGGTAAGGTTTAGGTGTACTTTACAAGTTACATCTAGAGGTCGTAAGGTTTAGGTGTACTTTACAAGTTACATCTAGAGGTGGTAAGGTTTAGGTGTACTTTACAAGTTACCTTTAGAGTTGGTAAGGTTTTGGTGTACTTTACAAGTTACCACTTGAGTTGGTAAGGTTTAGGTGTACTTTACAAACTATCTTTAGAGATGGTAAGGTTTTGGTGTACTTTACAAGTTACCACTAGGGATGGTAAGGTTTAGGTGTACTTTACAAGTTACCACTAGGGATGGTAAGGTTTAGGTATACGTTACAAGTTACCACTAGGGATGGTAAGGTTTAGGTGTACTTTACAAGTTACCACTAGGGAAGGTAAGGTTTAGGTGAACTTTACAAGTTACCACTAGGGAAGGTAAGGTTTAGGTGAACTTTACAAGTTACCACTAGGGAAGGTAAGGTTTAGGTGTACTTTACAAGTTACCACTAGAGTTGGTAAGGTTTAGGTGTACTTTACAAATTACATCTAGAGGTGGTACGGTTTAGGTGTACTTTACAAGTTACATCTAGAGGTGGTAAGGTTTAGGTGTACTTTACAAGTTACCTCTAAAGATTGTAAGGTTAAGGTGTATTTTACAAATTATCTTTAGAGATGGTAAGGTTTAGGTGTACTTTACAAGTTACCACTAGAGTTGGTAAGGTTTAGGTGTACTTTACAAGTTACATCTGGAGGTGGTAAGGTTTAGGTGTACTTTACAAGTTACCTCTAAAGATTGTAAGGTTTAGGTGTACTTTACAAGTTACATCTAGAGGTGGTAAGGTTTAGGTGTATTTTTACAAATTATCTTTAGAGATGGTAAGGTTTTGGTGTACTTTACAAGTTACATCTAGAGGTGGTAAGGTTTAGGTGTACTTTACAAGTTACCACTAAAGATGGTAAGGTTTAGGTGAACTTTACAAGTTACCACTAGGGATGGTAAGGTTTAGGTGTACTTAACAAGTTATCTTTAAAGATTGTAAGGTTTAGGTGTACTTTACAAGTTACCACTAAAGATGGTAAGGTTTAGGTGAACTTTACAAGTTACCTCTAGACATAGTAAGGCTAAGTTGTACTTTACAAGTTACATCTAGAGATGGTAAGGTTTAGGTGTACTTTACAAGTTACCACTAGGGATTGTAAGGTTTAGGTGAACTTTACAAGTTACCACAAGGGATGGTAAGGTTTAGGTGTACTTTACAAGTTACCACTAAAGATGGTAAGGTTTAGGTGAACTTTACAAGTTACCTCTAGAGATGGTAAGGTTTAGGTGTACTTTACAAGTTACCTCTAAAGATGGTTAGGTTTAGTTGTACTTTACAAGTTACCTTTAGAGATTGTAAGGTTTAGGTGAACTTTACAAGTAACCTCTAGAGATAGTAAGGTTAAGTTGTACTTTACAAGTTACATCTAGAGTTGGTAAGGTTTAGGTGTACTTTACAAGTTACCTCTAAAGATTGTAAGGTTGAGGTAAACTTTACAAATTATCTCTAGAGATGGTAAGGTTTAGGTGTACTTTACAAGTTACCTCTAGAGTTGGTAAAGTTAAGTTGGACTTTACAAGTTACCTCTAAAGATTGTAAGGTTTAGCTGTACTTTACAAGCTTCATTTAGAGATGGTAAGGCTTAACTGGTTTTGAAGCACTTGTGCTAGATGAGTTCACATTGTTTTTTTTTACTTTCCATACTGTACCAGATAGTATATATGTCACACAGTCAGTTGACCAGGAGTCCAATTATTACTTTGTACTTTAAATTTATAAAGGAACGAGTAAGAGATCCAATCATTTAACTATCTTCTGATTTGCTTGACTGCTTTCTGATAGACACAGATGGAGCCACTAGTGATCCGTGGATATCCTCACTGTATGGGTTGTAGGTCACAGATGTGGATATCCTCACTGTATGGGTTGTAGGTCACAGATGTGGATATCCTCACTGTATGGGTTGTAGGTCACAGACGAGGATATCCTCACTGTATGGGTTGTAGGTCACAGCCGTGGATATCCTCACTGTATGGGTTGTAGGTCACAGCCGTGGATATCCTCACTGTATGGGTTGTAGGTCACAGATGTGGATATCCTCACTGTATGGGTTGTAGGTCACAGCCGTGGATATCCTCACTGTATGGGTTGTAGGTCACAGATGTGGATATCCTCACTGTATGGGGTGTAGGTCACAGACGTGGATATCCTCACTGTATGGGGTGTAGGTCACAGACGTGGATATCCTCACTGTATGGGTTGTGTGTCACAGACGTGGATATCCTCACTGTATGGGTTGTGTGTCACAGACTTGGATATCCTCACTGTATGGGTTGTAGGTCACAGCCGTGGATATCCTCACTGTATGGGTTGTAGGTCACAGCCGTGGATATCCTCACTGTATGGGTTGTAGGTCACAGCCGTGGATATCCTCACTGTATGGGTTGTAGGTCACAGCCGTGGATATCCTCACTGTATGGGTTGTAGGTCACAGATGTGGATATCCTCACTGTATGGGTTGTGTGTCACAGACTTGGATATCCTCACTGTATGGGTTGTAGGTCACAGACCTGGATATCCTCACTGTATGGGTTGTGTGTCACAGACGTGGATATCCTCACTGTATGGGTTGTAGGTCACAGCCGTGGATATCCTCACTGTATGGGTTGTAGGTCACAGATGTGGATATCCTCACTCTATGGGTTATGTGTCACAGATGTGGATATCCTCACTGTATGGGTTGTAGGTCACAGATGTGGATATCCTCACTCTATGGGTTGTGTGTCACAGACGTGGATATCCTCACTGTATGGGTTGTAGGTCACAGCCGTGGATATCCTCACTGTATGGGTTGTAGGTCACAGCCGTGGATATCCTCACTGTATGGGTTGTAGGTCACAGCCGTGGATATCCTCACTGTATGGGTTGTAGGTCACAGACATGGATATCCTCACCATATGGGCTGTAGGTCACAGACGTGGATATCCTCACTGTATGGGGTGTAGGTCACAGACGTGGATATCCTCACTGTATGTGTTGTAGGTCACAGACGTGGATATCCTCACTGTATGGGTTGTAGGTCACAGACAGTCTCCACAAGTCTTTTACTGGTCACATTTACCTTTGTAAACTGTCAAAAAATGTCAACTTCAGCTGGACACCCTGCCAGTAACTGTCTACTCCTCGACAGTCAGCTCGATTGTCAGCTCGGTGACAGACCCAGGCTGTAAGACTGTCACATTACTGGCCGTGTAAACATCTCATATGATCTTTACTTCTTTTTGTCTTTTTAGTTGTGTACACTAAACTTTTGTCAATTTCTCCTCCCAACGTCACAAATCATCGTCACTTTGACAGCCTGACATATTTTTGTTCCTCTGTCCTGTCTCGTTATCCTTGGTTTATCGTGTGTAAAATTATTCTGTCATATTTTGTAGATATTGTGTTTGAGTCTTTCCTTGTTATGGCGGTCCTACATATTGTTTACTCTGTGTGAAATAACAGCTCACACTTAAACAGATCAGAGGTACCCATTAAGGATTTGTTAAAATTAAAACGATATTTGTGATTCCAATTTCCATGCAACAGTAATTGATTTAAATAACCCCGTATTAAAAATTAATAATTTGCAAGTCAGAATTGAAGAAATTTAAAACAAGGATATATTACTGTTTGTCACACAAAAGTTGTTTTTATTCATTTGCACTTTTAGTAAATTGTGGCTATATAACCACACGTGGCCAGTAGATGGTGTTAACCTGTCAGACATTTTATAGGGGTTTTCTGTTCTCAAAAATGTTTTATAATACTGGTACATCAAGCTGTATAATACTGGTACATCAAGCTGTATAATACTGGTACATAAAGGTGTATAATACTGGTACATCAAGCTGTATAATACTGGTACATAAAGCTGTATAATACTGGTACATAAAGCTTTATACTACTGGTACATCAAGCTGTATAATACTGATACATAAAGCTGTATAATACTGGTACATAAAGCTGTATAATACTGGTACATAAAGGTGTATAATACTGGTACATAAAGGTTATAATACTGGTACATAAAGCTTTATAATACTGGTACATAAAGCTTTATAATACTGGTACATAAAGCTTTACAATACTGGTACATGAAGCTTTA